>NC_091956.1:67924367-68029367 GCF_031021105.1 Erythrolamprus reginae | reverse complement strand
GGCCGCCACAGAGAAGGTTCTTCCCCTGGGACCCGCCAAATGACATTGTTTAGTCGATGGGACCTGGAGAAGGCCAACTCTGTGGGACCTAATCTGAGCTGCCTGTGAAGTTTGATGTTTTATAATTTCTATGGATTTCATTGTTGTTGTTTGTTTTGTGAAGTAGAGTCCATTGCATTTGGGTGGCTGATAAATTTGAATAAAATAAATAAATAATATTTTCTTACACCTGAACCACTCAGATTCTAGAAGTCCCAAGGATAGTAGTATGTTGATGCTCTGCCTATATGCTCCTTGGTACATTTGTTAGGAAATCACATGTTTTTCTGGTATTCCAGAACCAGTTGAATATTCAGAGTTTATGTATAAATGCAAATGGCATCAATCCTTCCATCTTTCATTGCAGCAGTCCAAGGAAGAAGCCTCATTGTATCTTAAAATCATAAGAACACCACGCAGAACTTAAATTGAATCTCTTCTAATCCCCAAATTTAATTGTAAAATGATAGCTAAATACATTTTCTAAAGGCTTAGTTAGCATCAGCCACTTTTGTAGATTATTTTGCCAAGTGGATATTTTTCACATTATTAGGACTGCAGTTGACCAAATAAAGTTATGAATCCCAGATAGATGGCAGGAGCTAGTTGATTTTGGCTAATTTTGAAAAGTTAAGTAGAATCAGACTTGATTTGGGCATGGACAGGAAATCAACAGAAATTAGCAGGGCAAAAATCTAGACTGTAAAGTTAAAATAATATTGTAGGAGGCAACAGCAAGGCCATTTCCATACCATTATTGAAGAAAATCCACATCAACATGATTTATTAAATTAAAACAAAAATACTGCCTAAGCATTGGTTTTTTTAAAAATGCTAAGCAAAATTTGATGTGGTAGATCTAATATTGGCTGACCTTTATCATTTTATTTTGTGGATTAAGTTGGGAGGATTGGAAGGGAACATGTTGCCTCTAAATAGTTTCAACTACAGAATCTGTCCCTGCCACTTCCTACACATGTGATTGTTTGGTAGTAAATAGTCTTCTTGTAGTTAGCTGTGCCATGTACTCAGAGATAAGATGTTAACAGAGAATTAATCCTCTCTATCTCATGCTGGCCTCAAGACAAATTGATCTGTTCAATAATCTTCATTTCTCTGTTAATTTTACTTTTTGCCTCCAATGTCACACGAGATAGTAAAAAGGCCAAAACCATCTGCAGTAGTGTTAACTTTGATCAGGCTGGCAAAGATCTTAATTTCTTTCACACCAATCATTTTTTAAAAAAAGAGAAAGTATCATTTGGCAGGTTATAACAAAGACCATGTTCCATGACTGGAAGATTTGTAGTTTTGTGTTAATCCTGCATGGGGACTGTTGTGATTCAGCCTGAGGCTCCTCAGGGACCGGCTGGATCTCTGCCGGATCCATGCCCAGAGGAGGAGGACAGTGAACAGGAGGGGGAGGACCAGGCAGACGGGGGAGAGGAACGTCAGGAAGAGGAGGAGGGAGAGCAGCCTGAGACCCCCCGGGGGTGGCTCTCCCCAGCTAGTAGCCTGGATTCATTGGATGAAGACGCACAGGCTATAATAGACATGAGGCAGCGACGAGCAGCTCAAAGACGGGGCCAATTAGAAAGGTATTTCCATCCCTGAATTGGCAACAGCTGGGTTTGGGTGTGGTTCTCCTCAGCAGGGTTGAAAAGGCAGGCCCGCCGTTACAGTCTTGTGGAGAGTTATCAATTGGGAGTCCTGTGACCTTGCTTCGATTCTCGGCGTCCCTGATCTTGGCTTGTGGCCTAGAAGTCTGGAAGACTTGGGGGAGGCGTGGGTTTTATTATCTCCAGCGTTGTTTTTGCCAGCAAGAATCCTGTTTTATTGCCTGGCCTTCGTAAAACCTCTGTGAAGCTTCATAGTGTTCCTGTCTGTAAGAACAGTTTTTGTTACCTGTGTTTGCTTTGAATTATATAAACTGCCTTTGCTTTTTACCAGTGTGTCTGAATACTCTTTTTGGTTGGTGTTGGCGTCTGGGGGGACCCAGACAGAACAGGGACAGGGGTGGGTTGCTAGTTAGAACAGTGTTTCCCAACCTTTTTTGAGCCGCGGCACATTATTCATATTTTCAAAATCCTGGGGAACACTGAAGGGGGGCGGGGCGGGGGGGCGGGCTAAAGAAAAGTTTGGACAAAAAAACCCTCTCTCTTCCTCCCTTTCGCTCTATTTCTCCCTCTTTCTCTCTTTTCCTTCCTTCCCTTCTTTCTCTCTCTCCATCCCTTTCTTTCTTTCTTCCTCTCTTTTTTTCTCTCTTTCTCTCTCCCTCCTTCCCTTCCTCTATGTCTTTCTCTCTCCCTTGCTCTCTTGCTATCTCTTTCTTGCTTTTCTCTCTCTCTCTTGCTCTCTCTCTCTCTTTCACTGTCTTGCTATATGTCTCTTTCTTTCTCTTTGCCTCTCTTGCTATCTCTCTTTCTTTCTCTCTCTTTCTCTCTCTCTGTCTCTCTTGCTATGTCTCTCTTTCTTTCTCTTTCTATCTCTCTCTGCCTCTCTTGCTAAGTCTCTCTTTTTCTCTTGCTATGTCTCTTTCTTTCTCTCTCTCTCTGCCTCTCTTGCTATGTCTCTCTTTCTCTCTCTCTTTCTCTATCTCTCTTTCTCTTTCTGTGCCTCTCTTTCTTGCTCTGTCTCTCTTTCTCTGCCTCTCTTGCTATGTCTCTCTTTCTTTCTCTCTCTCTCTCAGCTGACTGCAAGCGGGAGCCCTGACAGCGGCAGCTGGACGTGCTGCTGGACACCGTATATGCCAGGCCCGCAGCGCCAGCAGCACGTCCAACCGCCACCGTCAGGGCTCCCGCTTGCAGTCAGCTGAGAGAGAGAGAGAGCTCCCTCTCGCCGCCGACATCTCCGTGCGACTGCCTGCGGCCGCTGCGGCCACACACCCCGCTCCCATCGCCAGTGCCCTCCCGCCGGGCCACAAAGGACACTTGCCGCAGGTCCAACCGCCACCGTCAGGGCTCCCGCTTGCAGTCAGCTGAGAGAGAGAGAGAGAACTCCCTCTCGCCGCTGACATCTCCTCGCGACTGCCTGCGGCCGCTGCGGCCACCCCCCCCGCTCCCAACGCCAGTGCCCTCCCGCGGGGCCACAAAGGACACTTGCCGTGGATGCCAGAGAAGCTCCAGCTGGGCGGGGCGCTGCCGGTACTTCCGTCCTGGGGCTCCCGCTCGCAGCTGTCCCCCGGCTCCTGCTCGATGCTGCGGTTTTCGGCGCTCTCCTGCTGGGCTCCAAAGAAGGAAGGCGGGAAAAAGCCTTTTTCCCGCCTTCCTTCTTTGGAGCCCAGCAGGAGAGCGCCGAAAACCGCGGCATCGAGCAGGAGCCGGGGGACAGCTGCGAGCGGGAGCCCCAAGACAGAAGTACTGGCAGCGCCCCGCCCAGCCGGAGCTTGGCGGCACACCTGGCCATGTCTCGCGGCACACCGGTTGGGAAACGCTGAGTTAGAACACCAAATTGGGCTCGCCTCTGCAGCTCTGGATGTATTGTGAGTTTGAGCAGAATTATGCCTCTGCACAGTGCAGGTAGCAAAATCACTCACAGAGATACAGGGGCACCCATGTTCCGGTTTTTTGCTTCCGCACATGCTGGAACACGGGCGCACCTGTGTCTCCATGTGCGATTTTCTACCTGCACTTTGCAGAAGCATAATTCCGCTCGAACTCATGGTACATCCAGAGCCGCCAAGGGTGAGCCTATTTAGGCGTTCTGGCTAGCAGCCCAACCCTGCATGGAGATGAGAATTGTCCTCCTTAGTAGCAGCTGATTAGATCAGCCACAACTTGTCTCAATACCATGGAAGAAATTCCCACCAAGGTTTGTCACTAAAATATAACTTTGACTGTGGTAGAATAGTAAATCATAGATAGTACTCTCATTAACTGTTATAGATACAAACTTAATTCGTTCCATGACCAGGTTCTTAAGTAGAAAAGTTTGTAAAAAGAATCAATTTCTCCCATAGGAATCAATGTAAAAGCAAACAATGTGTGCGATTGGGGAAACCACAGGAAGGGTGGAGGACCTGTTTCCTCCCAGGAGATTCCTAGAGAGGCCCCATGGAGGCTTCTCCCTGCCTTTTCTGGCCCTGTTTCTTCCCAGGAGATTCCTAGAGAGGCCCATGGAGGCTTCTCCCCCATCTTTTCCAGCACTGTTTCCTTCCAGGAGATTCCTAGAGAGGCCCCATGGAGGCTTCTCCCTGCCTTTTCTGGCCCTGTTTCTTCCCAGGAGATTCCTAGAGAGGCCCCACACAGGCTTCTCCCTGCCTTTTCTGGTTACAGTTTTGGAGGCTCAGGTTTGTAAGTGGAAAATGGTTCTTGAGAATACAGTAGGCAAAAAAATCTTGAACACCCAATTCTTATCTAGAAAAGTTTATAAGTAGAGGCATTCTTATTTATTTATTTGTTTGATTTTTATGCCACCCTTCTCCTTAGACTCAGGGCGCCTTACAACATGTTAGCAATACCATTTTTTAACAGAGCCAGCCTATTTCCCCCACAATTCGGGTCCTCATTTTGCCCACCTCGGAAGGATGGAAGGCTGAGTCAACCTTGAGCCGGTGATGAGATTTGAACCGCTGACCTACAGATCTACAGTATTCTTAGGTAGAGGTACCACTGTAATTAAATATATTTTTGCTTTGTTTCAGATACCTGATTGTCTTAATGTTTTGGAATGTGCTCTTTGATGATTGATGCTCTTCGTACAGAGCTCTTTTCTATCTCTGAGTTCTGAAGCTCATGGTGTCATGGATAGCTACTCTCCCTCCAGAAAGGGGTTTTGTGTGGGCATCTGACTGGTTCCCCTCTCCACTGACAGACCTAGCTGGATAGTCATGGTCCGGTTTTGTTATTATTGCCTGATGGATGAAACCAGTTGTTCAGTGAATTGGTACCATTCTCTATTAACCTGCTTCCTTCATTGCTACTGGAAATGTCATCTGTTTATCCAAATGAACTATGATTGCTGATTTGGACTTTCTCCTACCGTGTTTCCCCGATAGTAAGACCCCCCCCCCCGGATTGTAAGACATATGGGGGGTTTCAGGGGGGGTCGGCTAATATAAGCCATACCCCGAAAGTAAGACATATGTCTTACTTTCGGGGAAACACGGTACTAAAAGCGAGGGAGGCGTCTGCTACTCCCGCCGCCGCCTTTGCTCTCCCCGCCGCGCCTGGGGCTGCCTGCCTGCCTGCTGCCATAGCCGGGCTGGGCGCGGGGCATCCTCGGTGTTGGGCAGCAGCGGGAGGAGCCGCAGCCTCCGGAGCCGGCCAGCCGGGCGCCCCCAGGACGCGCATCGCAGACCGGCCCCGCCGCGGCGCAGGAGGGATGGAGGCCGGGCCCGACAGGCAGCCGCGCCTGCCGCGCAACGCCGCCTAACGCCGCCCGCCCGGAGGAGAAGAGGCCTCACCCGGGCCGAAGCCCGAAGACGATCCGGCCCCGGTGCCCGGGACAATATAACACATACCCCCAAAGTAAGACACAGTGGGGCTTTTGGGGGTAAAAAGATAGTAAGACACTGCCTTACTATCGGGGAAACACGGTAATTGCAAAGCAGCCCGGTTATATACATTTGAAGACAGATGACACTGTTAGATGATGTTGGTATTCAGCCCAGAAACACAACAGATTTTTACATTTGTCACCCCACCCCACCCCCAAGATTTCAATTTGAGGAGTTTGGAGATATGTTGTTGAGTAATAGGGTGAATGCTTTTTTTAGAAAAATTTTAAATATACTTTATTTGTAAATATAGAAAAAAAGGAAATAGGGAAAGGGTAGTGGAGGGTAGGAAGGGATATACAGAAAAGGAAAAAAAAGGGGGGGTGGGGGGGGATAGGGAAGCGAAATACGAAATCAAGCAGTTCAGGTAAGTAGTACGATTATACATTGTAACTTGTAGATTATAATACATGTAATTCTTGATAACAGTGTTGTATTTCTTAAACATTGTAGATAAACAGTAGATAAACAATATCCTTAATATTATCAAGAATTTTCTTAGGTTTTAATAATAAATGTTACATCTCATGTTAATATATATTAGCTAATAACAAATTGATGAAAATATTTTCTAAATTTGAAGAGTGCAAAGAGAGAGATATTAAATTTACAGAAAAAAAAGGGTAGTGAGAAGAGGGGGGGAAGAGAAAAATGAATAAAAGAAAAGAAAGAATGGAGAAAAGAAGAGAAAGATCTGCGTGTGACGCAGACGTTTTCAGGGACGACTTTTTGTGGACAAGGAGTATATGCATAATATAGTAAAGAAGTAAAGTATAGAATGCTTTTTGAGTTAAAAGATCCAAAGTTTAGTTTTATACATATCCACCTAAAGCAGGATGGACCACCTGTGGCTTGCTTGTAGCTCATTAATATTTGGGGCTCTGAAGCCTCTCAATACAACCTGTACTGTAAGGAACACTGATGCCTACTTTGTGATGCTTTGGTAATGTATTTTTGGTTCTCCTGGATATTGTAGTGCATCAACTCGTAGTGCTAGTGACATTTATTTATTTATCTATCTATCTATCTATCTATCTATTTTTATGTTTATGTTTATGTTTTTTTTAAATATTTATATTTATTTTTATATTTATATATATTTTTATTTATTCATTAATTCATTAATTAATTCATTCATTAATTAATTCATTCATTCATTCATTTATTTATTGGATTTGTATGCCGCCCCTCTCCGCAGACTCGGGTTGGCTAACAACAGTAATAAAACAGCATATAATAATAATCCAATACTAAACACAGTTAAAAACCCATTATTATAAAAACCAAACATACATACAGATGTACCATGCATAAAATTGTAAAGGCCTAGGGGGAAAGAGTATCTTAATTCCCCCATGCCTGGCGGCAGAGGTGGGTTTTAAGCAGTTTACGAAAGGTGAGGAGGGTGGGGGCAATTCTAATCTCTGGGGGGAGTTGGTTCCAGAGGGCCGGGGCCGCCACAAAGAAGGCTCTTCCCCTGGGTCCCGCCAAGCGTTGTGGTTTCATGCTGTTTAGGTTTCATTCTGTGTATTCAACTTCTTTGTTTTTAATTGGGACGGTCAACACGAAACTTTAGAGTCATGTATTCCAGAATGATTGCTGGCTACCGTTGCTGAAAATCAATATTCAATTCCTTCCCATTTGGAAGCGGACATACATGAAAATCTACCAGAGATTAACTAGAGCAGTGTTTCCCAACCTTGCCAACTTGAAGATATCTGGACTTCAACTCCCAGAATTCCCCAGCCAGCGTCCGCTGGCTGGGGAATTCTGGGAGTTGAAGTCCAGATATCTTCAAGTTGGCAAGGTTGAGAAACACTGAACTAGAGGATTAGAAAAATAGTCTTCCAATTATTTAACTGCAGCTCCTGGGAACAACACGAGCTGAATCCATGACACAGCCCTGCCCATTTTGCCTGTTGCTGCGTCCTTGTGACCTTTGGCCACTGAAGGCTTTTCCCCAAGTCTTAGATTTTAATTTATGTTCAGATTTCGTATTTGTGTGTATTGTGATAATGATTTCTCTTTTCTGAACTTTGGCAACTGGGCAATAGAGAATTTAATGCGGGAAGAGTGAGTGAACTGATAAACCAGTTTTTCCCAACCTTGGCAACTTGAAGCAATCTGGACTTCAACTCCCAGAATTCCCCAGCCAGCATTCGCTGTCTGGGGAATTCTGGGAGTTGAAGTCCAAATAGCTTCAAGTTGCCAAGGTTGGGAAACACTGATAAACTGTCTCCTAATCTGTAGTATAAGGCAGTTCTGTACATTTGTTTTAATGTTCATTAGGCGCTCTCTTGAATAATTTTTTAATGCAGGAATCCTCCACTCATATGTCAGAAAAACAGCCGTTTGATTTTAAACAGTTTAGTGATACCTGCTTCTTTATTTCCCTTTAAACAGAATATGAAAATACAGAGCTAATAGATCATATTCTGATCAGAAATTGTATATGAAATCAAACATTAAGTGCACAAAATATTACTGAAAGGCTAAGTGAAACTCATTTGCACCTGCTCTCTGGTCCACTTAGCTGTGATTTTGTTCAAAAATATTAATGTCATTCAATTAGAGGTGCAATAAAAATCTTCATGCCAGGCTTTGATGTCATTTATGAATATTCGTGAATTACAGAGGAGGATATAGCGGAGTAACTACATACACGTTTTCTCGGGGAAACAAAACAAAACCCTGACAAAAGGAACTGTATGAACAGGAAACTACAAAGGACCAAATTCTTGAATGGAATATGATTCCAAACTGTTATCAATCATTGCTTAGAGACCATATTCCAGAGTACCTGATTTTACAATTCCAACTGGTCAATTGCTTTCATGTTGCTGTTATGTACCATCAATACAGTGTTCCCTCGATTTTCGCGGGTTCAAACTTCGCGAATAGCCTATACCACAGTTTTTCCCATCCGATGACATCATACTTAATTGCCAAACTAATAATTTTTGCAAATAAATAACCAAAAAATAATTATTGTTAATAAATAATTATGTTTATAAATATCAGGATCACTAAGTGCCTTATTCAATGGTGAGTACCAGTAATAATGGTGAGTAAATGGTTGTTAAGGGAATGGGAAATGGTAATTTAGGAGTTTAAAGTGTTAAGGGAAGGCTTGTGATACGGTCCATAGCCAAAAATGGTGCATTTACTTCCGCATCTCTACTTCGCTGAAATTCGACTTTCGCGGGTGGTCTCGGGACGCATCCACCGCGGAAATTGAGGGAACACTGTATATGTACTGATAGCATATGCACGTATTTGGGTTGGCTAGTCTTGTAGAAGAAACCTCAAAGCTAAAATTTATTTTAAATATCTTTTATGTCTCCTAATAGTCATTTAGGAAATATTGATTGTAAAAAGAAAAATACATGTAGCTTAATTTGGGAACCATATATACCAGAATTTTCTCAAGCCTGCTGGGAATTCTGTACTTGCAGTTCTATGTAAGCTGGAATATGGCGTGTAGGGGAAGACACTTAGCCAAAAATCAATGTTTACAATGCCAACATAGAATTAACTACCATATTTTGGGAGTATAAGACGCACCTTGGTTTTTGGGGAGGAAAATGGGGGAAAGAATCTGCTTACATGATATTCATCTGGCTAGCATCCTTAGTCTGGCCATCTTCAGCACATTATTTTATCCCCTGGTTAGGGCTTTTAAAAAACCTTATTCAGAGAGAGTAACAATGAAAGAGCTTGCAAGCCAGTAAGAAACATTCGGAGCAAGTAGAACAATAAAAAAACCTACAAAGACAGGGTTTGGAAAACATTCTTGACAGAGAGTAACAATGACACGAAGTAACAGGGAGAGGAGTGGCATACAAGTCCAATTAATAAATAATAATAAACGAATGAAAGAGCTTGCAAGCGGGTCAGAGCTGGGAACATCATTAGCACCTAGTTAGGGCTGGAAAGAAACATTTGGAGCAAGTTAGAGCAGGGGTCCCCAACCACCGTGCCGCGGACCAGTACCGGGCCGCGGGGCATGTTGCACCGGTCTGTGGAGTCAGCAGCTGCCGGCCCTCATGCCGCCACCCCCCTCCCTCCAGCGCTTCGCCTCCCGCCGGGCAAGAGGCCTCGGGAGGCAGGTTCTGCCGGCCACAGGACGATGGACGGGACAGAGGGGCGGGAAGGACCGAGAGGCTCAAGCCTCTTTTGGCTTCTGCTGCGGGGCGCTTTTGCGTTTTTGGCTGGGGGGAGGCAGAAGGGCCAGCCTGACCCCCTCTTTCCAGCGCTTAGCCTCCCGCTGGGCAAGAGGGCTTGGGAGGCAGGTTCTGCCGGCCACAGGGCAATGGCGGGAAAGAGGGGCGGGGAGGACCAGCACCCCCATGCTTAATCCCGCCCCCAACCACACCCCTTTCCGCCCCCACCGGGCCATAGAAAAATTGTCTTGCTGAAACTGGTCCCTGGTGGAAAAAACGTTGGGGACCACTGAGTTAGAGCAATCAAAAAACCCCTGCAGTCCTAGGGCTTGGAAAACATTCTTCACAAAGAGTAACTATGAAAGAACCTGCAAGGTAAGAGCTGGAAAAACCGTTAGCACCTATTTAGGGCTGGGGGGAAAAGCTTCGAAAAAAAGCTGCATTCAAAGACACACCTGAATTTTCAGCCACTTTTAGGGAGAAAAGAGTTGTGTCTTACACTCCAAAAAATACAGTACACAAAATGCCAACCTTAACTGATCTTAAAGAAAAAGGGGAGGGTATGGAACCTCATTAAAGTTACTGTATATTTATTTTATTTATCATATTTGTAGAGCTGCCCACCTCATATACGTAGTAACTCCAAGTATTTGGGAGACCACCAAAACATGCTAAGACTGCACACTTGAATGAAAAGCTGAAAACACATTCTGGAAGTCAAACTTCCTCTGCATTGGTGCTATAAAAATTACATGGATGTGTCCATGATAACACCAAGCTTCATGAAGGTTTTATCATTTACATTATCATTTACAGAAATACCAGGAATTTTTCTGCTGCTAAATAAATGTGCCACCAATCCTTCCTTGTCTCAGCACAAAAATAATATAAAATTTCTAGTTGTACAGTATATTAAAATTGGTTACTTACAATGCCAATCCGATTTCATTGTATCCTTGTGAAATTGTATTGTTTTGATTTATGAATGCTCCAGCCAATGTGACACACACACCCCTTCTGACATTGTTGCAAACACTTTCCAAATGTCTCCAGCTTAGTTGAAAGCACTTTAGCATGAAATGAGTAGGTTGATATTATTACATAATTCCAAGATTCTTCTTGGGTTTTACAGGGTTTGTTAGTCCCTCCTTCCACACCTCACATGGATATCTCACAAGTTCAAAATAATGTGAAATAAAACATATTGAAAAATGTCTCCTTGTCCCAAGCATTTTATATAGTACTGCTAAATAAATCGAGCCACTCCAACTATATTTTAATTTGCCAAGATAATTTGAAACAAGGAAACATAAGAGGGAGAAAGAGGAAGGAAATGGATGGCTGTTGGGCAACCAACTCTCCTATAACATTGGGGCAAAAGTTTGAGACTGAGTAGTAAAGTGGCTTACTAGCTGCTCCTGTTATTTATTGCTTTCTTTCCACCCTAATACCACTACTGCTTGAGCGCTTTCCAAAGCTGCTGTTTTGATTTCTTTAAATTCTCGTAATTCCCCATGTTTAACTAGTGTTGCTAACTCTTTTGTGATTATCCAGTTAATGTTTAGCATATTGTTAATTTCATTCTGTACTTCCTTCCAAAATTTTTGAACTTCAACACATTCCCAGAGCATATGCATAAAAACTCCAGAATTGGTAGAGGTACATGGTGGACCACATCCACTTCGAAATTATGGAAATAATATTAAATAACTTTGATGAAAATAAATTGGAGAAGCTGATGGCACGATGGAATAAGGTGAAAAATTATATCTTAAGTAGAATTTATGACGACAATGTGAAAAATAAATTGCAATCACTTTTTGTAGGTAAAGAAATGTAAACCGGAGTTAAGGAAGAAATTGAAACTTATTGCAAATAATTTAACCCCCTAAATGGTGGTGGGGTTTATTGGTGTTGGGCACTTTTTCTTTAAGTAATTTTTGTTTGTTTGTTGTAATAAAAATTTAATAAAAATATATATATTTTTAAAAAAGCTGCTCCTGTTATACTACTCATCTAGATTACTGCAACCCATTCTACATGGAACTAAGATGTTTCTGTTGTTCCAAAGCACAGCAGTCTATTATCTGGCACTCACCTTACTCGTTCTACAGTAGGGGTGTCAAACTCACATTGTCATGGCAGCATTATGTGATGTATCAGGATTTTTCCCCCTTTGCTAAAATGAGTGGGCGTGACCAGCGTGTGACAGCATCCGGTCCATGAACTGGGAGCTTGACAGCCCCGTTTTATATTGGCTTCCTACTGGGTCTCAGTTATAATTTACAGTGTTAATCTATAAAGCCCTTTATGGGTTGGTATCAATTTAGTTTCTTGCTTGCTGAGACAAACAGCAGAGGTGGTTGTCTAGTTAGGGAGATGCGAGGAGTTGAAAAACAAAAACACTGCTTTTCTGTAGTGGTGCTAGCCGTCTGGAAAGGGCTTCCACCAGAAGCGAGTTTAGTCCTGTCTTATTTGTTTGTTTGTTTGTTTGATTGATTGATTGATTGATTTCTATGCTGCCCTTCTCACTCTACTCAGGGCGGCTTACAACAGAGATTACTACAAATGCTTCATCTTATGGAAATAAGATGGAGATCTTCCACAATACCATTTGAGACTTTGTTTTTTTGGATGTTATGGTTTGCATGTTTAAGGTTTTCATTGTTTTAAGTGGACCATGGATGTCTTAATATTCTTTATATTCTGGCAGAGCTGGCAAGACTCCTGGGTCAATGTAGCAGCATATATAAATGTAAAAAATATTAAGGTTCAGAAAAGTAAAAAGTAAACAGATCTCAAAAAGAGTTACTATGGGTTTTCATGTGTTGTACGAGTTTAAACTGTGATCTTCCACAAGCAACACATCCCCCGAAATACAAATAGGAAATACATTAAAGAATATACAGTATAAAAGCATGATTTTGTTGGGCTGAAAATCCATTTGCTCCTAGTTGCTATTAGATTTCTGTCAAAGACATTCTTGAACCAGCAAGTTATGAGACAGATACATTCAAGTAGTAAATAAATACTTAATTCTGAATTAATTTTTTGCATCAAACTTACTTTAAAGTCTTTCAGGATGGAGAGCATCTGCAAATACCATAATCCTTGCTTTATTCACAAAACAATATGAATTTCCATGCTCTTAAGCATGAAAACAGAACAGCATCTACTTGAGTGGTCCCAGCATTTTCTAAATATTCTCAACTGCAAAAAGTTTGAGAAACAATTACTTAAATGAACATATCACTGAAATATAAGCTTGTGTACACCCAAACTCCTAAGAATTACATCCTTAAACCTGTTGAAATCTATTTAGGCTGAAACTTTTATTTGAAGGCAATGTTAACTTACCCCTATATACAAAATAAGATAAAGATTACACAATTCTCATTTGTTAGTAAACCTGTTTTAGAAAAATGCAATTTTCATCCAATAAACCTTTACCATTCTTTTTAAAAATAGAAAAGTTCAGAAATACTTCAGATTACTCACCAGATCTCACTTGAATTCTTATTTTGTAGTAATATATGAGTAAGCAATAAATATGGATATAAAGGGTAAATATGATTTTTTATTGTATTATACCTTAGTTCCTACTAAATGTTTACTTTTTAAATTATATAGTATGCTAATTATTCTATTATATTCATTCATTATATTCATCATATTCTATTCATAATTATGCAAATTATGCCATACACACACACACACAGTATATATATATGTCACGTTTTTGCTGAATTTGAAAATTAAGGGAGGCTAGGATAGGTCTATTTCGGCCTTGTTCTCGCCTCATCAGCTAGCCATACCCTCACTGGGACTTGAACTTGCAGCCTTTGCCTATACTGTATATGTGTACAGTATGTATGTATGTATGTATGTATGTATGTATGTACGTATGTATGAATTATAATTTAAATATACCGGTAGTGCTCAAAAAAATAAAGGGATCACTTAAACAACACAATATAACTCCAAGTAAATAAAGCTTCTGTGAAATCAAATTGTCCACTTAGGAAGCAACACTGATTGACAATCAATTTCATTTTGTTGTCAGCACGTTCAACTTTGTACAAAACAAAGTATTCAATGAGAATACAGTATTTCATTCATTTAGATCTAGGATGTGTTCTTTGAGTGTTCCCTTTATTTTTTGAGCAGTTTATATATATATCGGGGAGGGCAAGTAGCATATGTTTCATTTTTACTTTTGCCCTGATCTCTTTGTAGATTCCTTGAATCAATCATCTTTTTCTTGTTACCAATTTTACAAGGCAGTAAACAACATAGAAATGATTATTTTTTATTTTTTCTGTTGAACCTCTTCAGGAATCTTGTGTAGGAAAAAAAAGTGGGGGCAGCCTTTGGCACCCTAATCTTTAAAAAAATAAAATAAATAAAGTTGAACGTGTAGAGTGCAAATGTCAACAGAAAATATCATGCAATGCACATCCATAGGGGTTAAGCTAGAGTTGGCAACTTGAAGATATCTGGACTTCAACTCCCAGAATTCCCCAGCCAGCATTCGCTGGCTGGGGAATTCTGGGAGTTGAAGTCCAGATATCTTCAAGTTGCCAAGGTTGGGAAAAACCGAGCTAGATGATTATCTTTAAACCAACTTGAAAATAAGTTTATATTTACTCTCAAGTGAAGGAGTAAGGCTGCAAGCGCAAATCACTTCACCACGAATGTTTTCAAATGGAGGGAGGGGGGGAGAGAAGGGAGGCTTATCAGGGCTTATGTTAAAGCCAGCCTCTCCCCCCCCCCCTCCTTCCCCGCTCCGTCTTTACTTTTCCATGTGGAAAAGGTTATCAGACAAGGCAGGCGAAGAGGCTGCTCCCTTTTGGCGGAGCCCTGCACAGATTCTGACAATGTAATACGCAAGAATTTCGGGCTAACACGATACACACACTGAAGCTCAAATAAGGAAACCGGACACAAACAAGCACGCATATTACCACACACACACACACACACACGAGCGCGCGCGCACACCCACACCCCACACGCGACCAGGTCAAAAGTTGACCGCCTCAGCAGCTTCCCTTCGGATCCTTTTCTCGCTCCCGTCCTGACAAGAGCTGGTTATTATTTTTTTTTCCCGCCCAAGGTAACAAACAGCGCGAGCCAAAGGCGCCGGAGGGGGAGAATTTAGGTCGGGATTCGCTGTGTGTCCGTTCCTGCTGGCTCAAAGGTCCGGGCCGGATTTTGCACCTTGTCCCCGGGAAACTGCCTCACGGCCTGGAGGAGCGGCGACGGCGGCGGCGGCTGTGTTTATCGAGCGCTCTCGTCCTGGTATCACTCCGCTGGCATGGACGAGGAGGCGGAGGAGGTGGAAGGGTAACGCACTTGATCCTCGCGGTGGCGGCAGAAGAGAAGCAGCGGGCAGAGCGGAGCCCGGTCCCTCTGCGCGTAGCGGCTCCGTTCTGCAAGTCCTTCCAAGCCAAGCTTTTTACCTTTTTTTGCAGATCGGATTCGTTCACGTGTTGATTTCTCTCCCCCCCCCCCCCCCAAACCGGAGGATTTGCTATTTTTAAGGTTCCCGTTGCAAAATACAACTTGAGCAGCCCAAGTACTTTTGAGAACACGGCGCGGCATAAACACCCAAACTTTTTCCCTCCCCTCCCCTTTCTCCCTTCCCGGAAAGAAAACACAATTAAGCGGCGTTTTTGCCTTGTCTTCCGATGGTGTGGTGCGTTGTGGGGTCGTACATGTGTGTGCCTTGACCAGTGGGTGCCCGTCCTAGGTATTTTGTGTGAACGTGTGTAGTAGGAGTAGTAGAGGGCGAGCGCGGAAAGGGTTTTTCTCTCTCTACACACGGCTTTTTTTGTGGAGGGGGGGACACGTCTTTTTCCCCCCTACTGTTTTTTATGTTTTAATACATGGGGGGGAGACCAAGAAGGATTTCGGTCCGGGATTTCTTTCGGAAAGGATGGATGGTTTCAAAGGGGAGCCGCTCTGAGCTTTCCTCCCTCCTTGGAGTTTGTTAACCGAGAAGGCGGCGGGTGCCTCGTTTGTTGATTGTGTCTGGCGATAACCTGACGGCACCACCTCCGGCTCGGGGCTCTCTGCTTTTGGCGTTGTTTTTACCCCTCCCCTCCGAGAGGATCGGCCAGGAGAGAGGATTTGCTTCGTTGTTTACAACCCGCCCCCCTCAAAAAATATTTTTTTGGCTTGGGTCTATCAAACGTTTCCATGGGCCACTGAGAGAGTCACCCCAAAGGAGGATTCTCCCTCCCCCGGCGTTTTCTGCCTGCTGTGGGGCGCCCGCGTGTAAAAGGGGAGGAAAACTTCTTCCAAAATAGTGTGCGCGAAGAAGGGGATGGGGGATTTTCCAACCCCCGCTGCCGCCCCGAACGGCGGCGGCATTTGCCTCAACAATAACCTGAGCGGCAGCCTCGGCGGGGCCGGGATCGGCGTGAGCAGCGCTCCCCACGGGCCTCCTCCCGGTCACAACGCTACTCATAGCGGCGGCGGTGGTAGTAGTAACGGGAGCGGCGGCGGCATTCCCAAGCACAGCACCGTGGTGGAAAGGCTCCGGCAGCGCATTGAAGGCTGCCGGAGACATCACGTCAGCTGCGAGAACAGGTACCAGCAAGCCCAGGCCGAGCAGCTGGAGCTGGAGCGAAGGGACACGGTGAGCCTTTACCAGAGGACTCTGGAGCAAAGGGCCAAGAAATCGAGCGGTGGCGGCAGCAAGCAACCACATCCGAGCAAACCGCCCCAAGATGCCGAGCCTGCTGCAGCCGAGCAGAGGAATCACACGCTGATCATGGTAAGGGGGCGGGCAACGGGGGGGGGGGGGGCTGGGGGCGGCTGCGGAGCACTTGTGGGCAGGCGCTCTCTCGTGGAGCTCTCGCCTGAACGGATGTAGGAGTTTGGGAGGGGAGGCGAGCGAGGGATGCTTGGCTGAAACCGGGGAATGGGCGGGGAGAGGAAACTTTGGTCCTATAACTAATGAGGGAACCCAGGAAGCAAAACGGGCCATTTGAAGAAGAAGAAGAGTTGGAACGCGCCGCATGGCGGAGGAGGCCGGTTGAGGCGAGCGCGCGCTCCCTTTTCTGTCAACTCCTGAGGGGTTTTCTCAAATACTGTGTGGAGGGAAGGGTCCTTCGCACGCACCCGCCCGCTCAAAGTGGCCTTTCTTCCCGGCCCCTGGTTTCCTTAAGACTACTGGCCAGTGTTACGTAGAGATAGGCGCTTGGGGATTCGTATTTTGGAAGCGCCGCCTCCGGGGTCAGAGCTTGGGAAGGGTTCGGGGCGTCTTCGGACGATCGTTAAAGCGGTTAAGTGGAGCCGGAAAAAGCAAGAAAAAGGACGCGCGCCTGTGCAAATGTCTGGAAGACTTGAGCGGGGCGGGAGACTCTCTGCCTCTTTAAATCCAGCGAAGGGGGAACTTGTGGGCTGGCTTTGCCGAGAGGGAGTGACAGGCTCTCTCGGAAGAAAAGTTGGGCAGGCTCTTCTCCCTCAACCCGCAGCGCGTGTTGAAGCAGCCCAATCGAGCCTCTTCAAAGCAGCCCATCAGCCACGCATCAGCCACGCATCAGCCACCTCGGCTGGATTAAAAAAAACAATACAAAACAAAAGGGCGAAAGTTTTCACTGTCTTTTAAAAAGGCTCGGAAGAGAACAAGCCAAAGGGGCCTCAGTTCGTCTGTTGGGGGCGTAACGACTCCGAGGAGCAAGTGGCGCTTGCCGAGACTGGCTGCTTAAAACGCGCTCGGAGTAAAGGGCGGGCTGCGGGGTAACACGAGGGGCTAACGAGCTTGTGGGAAAACAAAGTGAGCCCTGTTTAAGCTTTTATTGAATACCTTTCAAGAAGAATCGTTTCGCCCTGGCTTCTCTGGCTAAATCGGGCAGCCGCCTTCCACCCCCCCCCCTTCAAATCGAGCATCTTACTCTCGTACGTTTTACTTGGGAGTAAATCTCAGTGAACCACATCGTAGGTTTTAATTAAAAAATCGAATACTGTAGACCTGCGCAGGTTTTAGCGGCATTAACCTACTATTAGACCATGTCGGGCAGGAAATAGGTTAATACCGTTACCCCTGGCGCAAGTCTACTGTAGTCGGGCTTAAGCCCTACGGTGTTCACTAAGATTTACTCACCCCCCCCCCAAAAACCCCCATGTACAGGAGTAAAATTCTAGGTGTAAGAGGCGGGCGGAGGGCGAATTTGAGGCTAATCTGTGTTAACGGATCTGTTCTTGTAAGTGCCCGTTTTCCCAGTTGTAGAGTCGAATAAGGATAAGCAGAGTTAGATGTTGAAATCTTGCGCTTTTAATGCACTGAGATTGTGTACACTGGAGGCGTCTTACCGAGCCGCGGGCACTTAGTTTGGTTAAGGAACGTGTTGTTTGCTTAGTTGGCAGCTGTCACTTCCAGCCTTGTTGACCGAAGTCTTTTAAATGTGCGTAACTGGAAGAGGAAGGACTTCTCTTGCGTCTTACTGACCAAAATTATTAAAACCTGTGTTCGACTCCAGTCTTCCAAGCCCTGCAAGCAGAAACGCAGTTTCTCGAGAGTAGTAAGGGGCGAGTACAAGTGCACTAGAGTGCCTTCCGTCCCCTGTCCTATTGCTCTCCTATATCTCCTGTACCTTTCTTCTATTCCTATATCTCTTCTTCTATTCTTTCATTGATATGTTCTATTACTATACCTTCTTTTCTATTATTTCTTAGATATATTTTACTATGAGTATCTCCTCTATAACCTTCATCATGTATTTTACTATGGGTATATAGATATACTGTATACCCACTAAAACCCTCATTGTGAATTGGACAAAATAAATAAATAAATAGTAACGGGGCTCTCGATCATATCACCACAGGGCTGCAAAACGTTAGGCCCAATTAACCGGAGCGCGCGCTCGTTTGTAAAAGGAGAAGGAGCGGCGTCGGTTTCACGGTTCATTTGCCTCGCTTCTTTCTTGACGGCTGGTGCGAGAAACGGTAGCCGCCGGGAGACAATTGAAACATTCCCCCGCCCCCTGTGCGGCCCTCCCCCTCCGAAGGCCACCCCACCAGCTGGCGTCTGCCTGACAAAAGCCGGCACGCCTCCCTTCCTTTTAAGGTGGGGGTGGAAGATTCACTCCCCACATCCCCGAAGGCGCGGATTGGCGAGGGGTTTAGCCGCAGAGCGTCGGGCCGAAAACTTGATGGGTGTTGCGGCGACGAGGGAATGTGGGCGGGCGGCGAGAGAAAAGGAACTGATGTCCTCGCCTCGCTTGAGGCGGCGGCGGCTCCTCCCACGACGGGAAAGGAACAATTTGTTGACTGAACGGCCTTGTTCGCGCTGCGCGCGCGCGCGCCTTTTCTTATGCGCGGGGCCCGCCTCTTTCCCTCCCACCGCCGCGCGAAAGACCGGCTCCAGGCGGGGCCCGCTGCCCTCTCCCTCTAACGCGAGTCCCGCCGCTTTTGTCTTCTCCAGCCTTAAAAGCCTCCGCCAGGGGCTCCTTAACTGAGCAGGAACCTTTAAGGCCCGCCGGAGTCCTTAACTAATTTGCCTCAGCTGAGGGAAGAACTTAACGCTCCCGAAATTGCCTTCCTTCACAGAGCTTCTCTCTCTCTCTCTTTCCGCCTGGGTGGAGAAAATAAACTTTGTGGGCGGGCGCGTGAGGTGAGGAAGAGCGAGTAGGCCGCTCTTGACGGAGACAGTGCAAAGAAAAGGGCGAGACAGGCGGGGGAGCAGCGCCCCTCGACCCCACGCGCGTGTTGCGCACGCTCTGCCGTTGCCCTCGGTCTGGCCCGCGAATAGCCTTTTGCAAAGAAAGGCGGGGAAAGGGAAAGGAAATAAAAAGATTGGGGAGGGGAAAGGAATACGCAAGGGGAATCGAAGAAAAACGAAGTATAAAGGGAGGCCCTCATTATTTCCCTCAGAATGTCTCCAAACTCTGGAGGCTTTTTGCGCGGTGGCCGTTGGCTTAATCCAGTCAGAAACGGAGGTGCACGAGCCGAAGCCTTTTGTTCGGTTGGCGTTGAGTCCTCGAGCCGTTTCCGTACCAGTTGTTCCCCAATAGGGTTTGCCATTCGCAACGCCGAGTAGTGGTCCCGCGCAAACGATCTTCTTCACATTCCAACCGTTTCCTTTCCTTTTTAAAACTCGCTGCCCTGCCGGTTAAACGGTCGGGTATTACCCGTCGCGGGAAGTGGGACGGTATAGCTCGGCTGAATCTCATTACCATCATAAAGAGATTAGCTGCTTGAATGTGCCCTCTGGAGTAGCTTTTCTCCGACAGAAATCTTAAAAGCAGCTGGTTTAATATCCATTTTGATTAAAAACCTGGATGTTACTTCCGTTTCGATATTTTCCATTAGAAATTCGAGCACGATTGATCCCATTCGTTTTTTTCCAGCTAGAAGCAGCAAAATTTAGATAAAACTTTTTTTTCCTGAACCAAAACAATGATATTTTTGTTAAAGATGCCAGTTTTACAATTCTGGTTTCTTATGCCAGTTTTACAGTCCTGGTTTCTTCACCTGTGCCAAGCCAGAATTCAAGGCTTAGAAGAGGACTGTCAAGTTTCTAATTTTTAAAATTTTAATTTTTAATAATTAATTTATATATTTCAACATCGATTATTAATATTAATTGTAGAGTAAATTTTAGAGTAATTTGGGGAGGGTTAAATTTGATGGATGATTGGGGTGGATGCAATAATATGTATGAAATGAATGATTGCTATGGGTGGGCTGGATGGGATTTTGGTATGGATGAAACGTATGGAAATAGTATGAATGACTTAATTAACCTACCTGACACTGGAGAGGTGGGAGGGGAGGGGGCACCGATCTCTGGGATGACCGAGGGTTGGAATATCCCAGTGTTGCTGGGGAGAGACAGAAATGGCGGGGGCCACAGAGCTAGCCGTTCCAGGTGAAACGAGGGATCGCTGCTTAATAACAATCCCTTGTTCCGGTTCTGTGAGCTCAACCCTGGGCACTGGTGATGAGTGTAATTCTGGCCCTGGGCTCAGGTTGCTGCTGCTCAATGCCAGGTCGGTGGTAAATAAAGCTCTCCTCATCCGGGATTTGATCCTGGATGAGGAGGCCGACCTGGCATGTGTAACTGAAACCTGGCTGGGCCCAGAGGGAGGAGTTCCTCTCTCTGAAATTTGCCCAGCTGGGTTTCAGATATGGCATCAACCTCGACCCCAGGGAAGGGGGGAGGAGTGGCTATTATAGCCAGGGAGAGCCTTTGCCTACGTAGACTCATTGCTCCAGAGATTGCGGGTTGGGAAGTCCCTCTTGGTGAAGTTGGACTTAGGGGTTCTAGTGGGCTTGTTTCTCACGTACCTGCCTCCCAGCTGCATGTCAAAAGCCCTGCCTGTGCTACTCGAGGAAGTAGCCGGGTTAGCGGTGGGGTTCCCCAGACTTATTGTCTTGGGGGACTTTAACCTGCCGTCACTCAGCGAAACCTCTGGACTGGCACAGGAGTTCATGGCCACCATGACAGCCATGGACCTGACTCAAGTAATACAGGGCCCGACTCACAAGAGGGGATACGCACCCGACATGGTATTCCTCTCTGAGCATTTGAGCAATGGTCTGAGATTAAGGGGCTTAGAAGTGTTGCCTTTGTCATGGTCAGACCATTTTCTACTGCGGCTTGACTTCCTGGCTCCAATCCTTCCCCGCAGGGAGGTGGAACTGATTAGGTTGTTCCGCTCCAGGCACCTGATGGATCCAGAGGGTTTTCAGAAGGCACTTGGGGTTATTCCAGATACACTCGTCTACAGTTCGGCAGAGTCTCTGGCTGAGGCCTGGAATAAGGCTGCAGCAGAGGCTCTTGACCGAATTGCGCTGTTGCGACCTCTCCGCAGCACTAGACCCCGTTGAGCTCCATGGTTCAACGAGGAGCTCCGGGAGTTGAAACGCCAGAAGAGACGTCTAGAGAAGCGATGGAGGAAGAGTAAGTCCAAATCAGATCAAACACTTGTAAGAGCTCACATTAAGACTTACAAAGTGGTGCTCAAGGCAGCAAGATGCGTGTATCATGCCGCCTTGATTGCACCAGGGGAATCCCGCCAGCCACTCTGTTTAGGGTGACCCGCTCCCTTCTTAACCAGGGGGGGAGTTGGGGAGCCCTTGCAGAGTAGTGCCGAGGATTTTAACACGTTTTTTGCTGATAAAATTGCTCAGATCCGAGTGGACTTCGACTCCAATTGAAAAACAGAGTCGACTCACAACGAGTCAGTCGAGGTGATTGGGGCCCGTACTTGTTCATCTGTCTGGGAAGAGTTTGTATGTATGTATGTACGTACGTACGTACGTATGTACGTATGTATATGTGTTTATATATCAATGTAGGTCTAGGTATATTCGGGTCTTTTCCCAGGTAAGAGTGCTATATTCCTGGCAACATTTCAACAGCACAGGAAGCCATCACCAGTCACCCTCACCAGACCAAACCCATACCCACCCCACAGACAAAATACAACCACCACCCAGAAGCCAAATAACTGGCGTCTCCAACTGCTGCACCCCCCTCCAACACATACAGAAAGCAAACTGACATACACCATAAACACAGGCATCAACTGCCACAACTACTCAGGATGTCACCCCTAATCTGCAAAGATCAACTAATCTGCATACATCAACTACATCAATTACTCAAGGTGTTATCCCACCAGGTAATCAGGATGTTTCAATACAGCCAATCAACCCGCTTGCAGCAACTGAGCCAGCACTCCACACCCACCCAGTAGTATTCATAGAGGGACAGCACCTCAGATCACGCTTTGTTCACCCAAGCACAAAGCCGAAGACAGCAGCCTGAAGATGACGAGTGGGACCTCGTCGAAACGTTGCCAGGATTCTATCAACCTTATTTTATTTTATTCTGTCAATCCCAATGCTCAGTGCAGAATGCAGGCAAGTTGAGGGATGTGAAGATGAGCCTCCTGTGGCCACTTGCCCACTTTGCCCTACTGTCTCTCAGCTGTCCTGCACAGCACATCTGTATTGAGTGCCTCCCTTACATCTCTGCTGCAATCTGCTACTTGAACATGTAATCAACTTGTGCTGCGCAGCCTACACAGCCCCAGAGTGTGTTGACCAGGGACCAGCGGGCTGCAGGTACTGCTGGACATCAGCCCCTGTGCGTTTGTTGCCTTTTGTGTGTGCGCTAGGGAGATGGGGCGTCCAGCTGGGCTGATCGCCCCGAAACCGTGTTTCCTTGAAAATAAGCCTTCATGCTTATTTTGGCACCCCCCAAAAATATAAGATTGGATCTTATTTTATACCAAGTTAGAAACCAGAGAACACTTAGTTCTACTTTAACTGTGAAAGCCAGCTGGTGATTTTAGTTAGGTTACTCTCTCAACCAACTCATCTCACAGGGCTGTTTTAGGGACAATAGGATCGGGATAAAAAAAAAAATAATGCTCCCATTCTTAGCAAACTAATATGCTTCCTTGTTTACCACTTTGTCGAGATATAACTCTTCGTTGATGCACTCCATGTTTGCTCTTTTTATTGATTTGCTGTGTTAGGCAGCCATGCTTCAATAACACAAGCTCTTGAGAATCTTCTTTTGTTAGTGTTATAATCTATCACGCTTTTGGTTTTCAATATTGGAATTATAATTTGTTTGTGATAGAATTTTTTTAGTCGTCTCTGATCTCTTGTACTGACAATCTTCTTGGAAGTAACTTCCAGTAAGGCTAAATGAGACATAGTGTCAGATCATTTATTTAAACCCATATCTGGTGCAGTCAAGTAGAAATATGAGATGTATCGAAATTCTAGCTTTAAGAGCAGGAAAGATGAATGTGAATCCTCTCCCCCTGCCCTGTGTGGCTTAACTCCTGCAATTGCCCCTTCCCCCAAACCAATTTTATTTTAGCCAAAAATTAGCTTCTGAAACAAATCCAACTGGGAGAATATAGTCTCTGAAAAGACAGTCTGTAGGAGGCACATATGTGATAGCTCTTGTCATTTCCCCTTTTAATGCTAACTCTAACCTTTAGTTTTTATATGACCATAGTGATTGTGAATTGAAATATGCAGAAGTGTCTAAACCTTATATTCCATAGCTTTCTAAGCTGAAAATATGAAAGCATTGCAATTTTGTATCCTGGTCACGATATGTTTATTAAGAGTCTGACTGGATCCAGTATGGTTTATTGTTATCTCCATTCAAAGGAATAGGAATGCTAATATGTATTTGTTTTGTTTTTGTTAGACTAGTTATAGTATCTTCCATATACTTTGTTACTGAACTATCCTGGATCAAGCAGGAAGGTATAAACATGTTGCGCTGTGCAGTGTTAGGCCTATTCACATAGAAAATGACTTACTACATAATCTGAGAATAATAAGAGGATGCCCAGAGGTACCCTGTATCTGCAAGCACCTCTTTATTTCCTGGAGAGAGTCCTTTTGGTGCACCCAACTTTTAAATACAATTTTTTTTTCTTAGGAAATAAAGATTTGGAAGGCTAGAGGCCAGAGCTTTAGCTTGAAACATAACTTCTCCCGTTTGTAAGAGACACGGACAGACTTTATGACCACTGCCTGATGTGATAGAACAATTCTACATCAAGGCAGAGTATGAGAAGTGACGTGACCAAAGTGAATTCAGGGCAGCTCATGCATTGAAAAGAATGGAAGCCTTATCCAGCTGAACTGCAGGAATAGTTGGTGAGAGCTGAGGATTGGTAGGAGGGAGAGGAAATAAGAGTTAAACTGGGGAAGCAATGGAAATTGGGATTGTGGATGCTTATGGTTACATGATGAAGGAAGCAATCTCATGGTGATTCCATTTGCTAATGATCTAATGTAATGTAAGTGTGAAAGAAAAGTGAACGTGCAGTGATTAAGGAATAGAAACAATCTGGGTGATTGAATTTGGTTGAGATAATGTCTTTGAACCCACTAATGCTTTAATATAATACTGTACAGTCATGGTTTGAGGCCATGTTTTCTGCCTTGGGCTTATAGTAAACGAAACAAACTTAAGACTAAATAACATTTCCTTAAATTGTCAATATTTCATCACAAAATCAAGATGTATAAACTTTGTAATATTTGGTCATTCTTTTGGAATTCAGGTTAACTTGCTTGTGTTTGTTTTCAGATACCGTAAATCTCTGGAAAATGGTGGAACATCCCTTTCTCTTTGGTCACTAGTTTAGGACTGATCATCCATTTATATTTGTCCTTAGGGCACTCATCACTTCCCCTCTCCCTTCACCAACTTTCCTAGCTTAAAACAAATCAGAGAAGAGGAAAGCTGGGCTTCCTTATTTTTGTAACAAAAAAGAGGGTGATATCAAGATTTTCCACAGTCATAATATTAGCATATCACATCTGCATGTGCCATCTTCAGAGGTCATGCAATCACTGATTTACAATATTAATAAACCACATTATATGAACATACATAAATATAAATTTAAATAAAGCATCAGCAAATACGTGTATGTAAAATGTGTGAACAATACAATACATGAGATAAAACATTAAATTAGGGTAAAATATAAAATTGCCATAATATGGCACCACAGAATCACAATAGGATAGATTATGTAGTTCAGTATCTAGGGAAAGTAATCATCTAATTGCTTCTAGTGTAGCTACAATCAGGTTATTTCAAGTGCCTTGAAATTTCCTGAGGAGACATTTTCGAATTACTATGGGTAATTGTTTATTCAGGTGGATCACAGTCTTGCGGGCTTTTGGCCATCCCAATTTTAAAGAGCTTTGCCCTAGTTCTGGCATGACCTGTCCTGATTCTATTCAGGTAGCACCATATTTTTCAGGGCAGCTGCATTCCTGGAAGTGGTTTTGTATCTATGTGATTTATTTGGTTATGGTCATTAAGGTCACCCGTATTTTGAGTTGACTGTCCATTCCAGTTGAGAAGGAAGAGACAAGGATATTTGCACTACTGTATTTGGCAGTTTTATTAAATTCTTATTTTCATTTCTAGATGCAGTAGCCTCCTTTTTCTTCATGGCTGTATCCAGAAAAATATAAAATGTGTGAATTTATCTTTGTTGTCTGTTTCCCAGTTTTTCTGTTTGTTAATATGAGTCACTTCCTCACTGCTTCCTACTGAAACAAGAGAGATGACTGCCCAGCAGCTTGCTAGTTCCAGTTCTCTAAGACTTAACTGTAACAGTTGTACTGTCAGGACAAGATAGCTTTTCATTTCTGCCTTGGTGTTTTTTCATGTATTTTCCCCACATTATTTTAACTAAGGAGGTGCTCAAATAGGGTGATATGAGAGAAACTCACAGAGAGTTTTGGAATCAAATCCTCCCCTTTCCTGCTGTAAAGTCATGATAGTGATGTGCTGAAAGGAGGCGGCACTACAGTTGAATAATAGTTTTACTTATATGCTTACTTGTAGTGTATACTCACAAATCAGAATAACACTATTCTGTGAGTACAGATACAATAATGCAAATTTAAGGTTGACTGGATAATGCTTCCCACCCAGTAGTGGGAAAAGCCAAGTGTTTAATTTTGAAGGAAAGAGTATCATACATTCAAAGGGCTACATTTGTATATTAAGTCTTTATTCCCTAGCTGTGCCTGATATTTGTGTTCTGAAATTACTCAGATTTTAATTTCAGTAATAGGAAGCTGGTAGCACAAATTTCGGTTCCTCTTGTTGACAGTTATGAAGAGTTATAATAACTCTGTTGCATATCAAAATCTTTAGGGGTAAAATATCCCAACTTGAGTTCTTAACATCTCTAGTTAGGAGTTAGAAATAGGAGAGCTTTTGCTGATGGTGTTGTGGCAGTTAGTATTCTTTTTTTTTTTACAAAATTGCATAATTTTTCAGATTATGTTCTTGAAGTGGCCTATTTTGAGTTTCACTAAAATGAGCCAAAAAATTAAAATTAACAAACTTTCTAACAATAATTAAACTTAAATGTAATTCTTCCCATATTGTAGAATTTAGAAAACAAGTTTATGGTTTGTTCTTCTACCCTTTTATAACTTCTTATTCCAGGTCTTATTCATAATATTGCCGGCCTCCTGTTACTTTAGGATTCTGGGCTAGGATAGTGATCCTGAGTTTGACACTGGAAAGAGTAGCAGCGGGCATAGAAAAATCCCCGTATGCTTCTTTTATTGTATCTTGGAACAATTGATATTAGGATCAGCCAGAGGAGGAACAACCTGAACCTTTTCCTAAGAAATACCAAGAATTATGATAAATGTGAATCTTGTTATACTGATTAGAAATAATATATTTCAAATCCTATTTATGTATCATGTTTTATTTAAAAATAAGAGAGAAATAGGCCCTTTCCCCCCCCCAAAAGTACAATACATGTCACCTACAATGCAGTCACAATCGTATTCAGGAGAGGAAAACTATTCAAGGCATACTTATTTTTTACCAAACTATGATAATAGACATTCAGCTAAAATGTTTACTGCATATCAGTAGAGGTGATTTAAATTCTGTCCTTTGCATGTTAATGGATAATATCAAGGATAACATTAGAAGAAATATCCTTCATAAAATTCAGTTCGTGACATAATACAAAAAAACCCCTTGCATAAAATAAATGTAAATAGGCAATTGCATAAGAAAGAATTTTGAGGACCAAATCATTTATATTAGCATTACTGAAATAAAATTTAAATATATCAGCAATAAATCATATATGTAGTTGAAAAATTGGAAAGCAAGCTGATTAAAAGGAGAGAGTAGAGAAGCTGAATGGATTCTTTGCATCTCCAGAAAATGTGGAAAAGATGCTTTAGGAAAGAAATATGAACTGAAAAGGCAAAGAAGCAAATTTATAGGTTTTGTTGGTCTGAATTATACCTATTCAAGAGTTCCAATAGAATACAAACACGGCTATTCACCTGAGAAAAATGTGTAGCATTCTTAAGATTAGATTGCCCTTGCTCTATCGAGGGTAAGACAAAATAAAATAAAACTAGATATTCAAGAAATGTCGAGCCAGTTAAAATAATATTAATAAGGGTTACATTATAAAGTAACCAGGATAAACTTTGCTGAAGAAAGCATAAATAACATGGTTAAATATTTACGTAGATAAATATTGTCTTACCTGCAACACCCACACCAACACACACAAAGCTTTTTATTTGGAATTTCTTTTCATTAAGTTGATGAGAAATTCACATTTAGAAATCATAGATTAACTATGACATTTTATGAGAGGTAACTGGTTAAAAATAATGTAGGGATTAGGAAAGAATAGTCACTTTATACAGTGAAGCTGTATAAACAATGGAATCTGAAGTAATTGGGTTTGTTGATCAGTCTTTATGGTGGTTCAAATGCAAAAGAGCAATAAAAGCCTTTTCCTCTTGAAACTCATATTTGGACACTATGGATAAAAAGAGATACGGTATAAGTTTTTTTGCAAATTGATTTGTTTTTGGAGCTAAGTCTTTTAATTAATTTGAGTTTGGTTGGAACGTTCAAGAGTAAGACAGGATTAATGGTTTCATAAATTAGTGGTTTTATAATATAAAAGTTTGATTTTTTTTTGTGAAACCCATTTGTACCAATTTTCCCATATTTCATAATATTCTGAGTCTTTTTTGTTTTGTGTTTCCATTGCTGTTTTTGACATTTCGGCACACTATGATTTTTGTGATAACTACCAGTAATGGAGGTGTTTGGTCTCGTTTCCAAAAGAGGGCGAATGATATCCTTGCTGCTGTTAGGATTTGTAAAATAAGATATTTTTGTGCTTTTGTGAAGTTTGGCCTGAATATACCGAGAAGGTAAAGTTCGGGTTTAAATGCTAAATTGGTTGACATGACTTGGTCAATTAGATTTTTAATAGTTGTCCAGTATTTTATTGCAAGTGGGCATGTCCACCATGTATGGTAATATGTTCCTGGTTTTGTTTTACATTTCCAATAGTTGGGTGAAAAATTGGGGAACATTTTAGATATTCTTGCTGGGGGCAAATGCCATCGATAAAACATTTTAATTTGGTTTTCTTTATGAGACATTGCTGTTGGACACTATGAATGCGATAGAATTATCAGCAGCACTCATGAAATGAGGTCAAAAAAGATAAGTGGGTGGAAGACACATCATTATGTAAGTCCTTCCTCTTTTGTATATTTAATATTGGCATTTGCCATCTTGTCTGTTTTGCCATCATCTCAGCAGGCATTGCTGAGTATTACTGTGCTCTGTTCTGCTTGTGGTTGCTACTCATGATTGACTACTAGGGAAAATAATTTGAAATAGTGGGCTTATTATCTTATCCAGCATGGTGTTAATATAGCCCAACTGTTGCTTCTCTAACAATTCCACAAGTAGCTTATAAAAATGGATTGTTTCTGTCTAGGAATTATACATTAAACACAATATTCAAGGTTTTCAATTCTGGATTACTCTTATTTCATTATATGGAGGTGTTGCCAATACAGTATAGATAAGACAACTAATTCAGAAGCTGAGGTTAGGATCATTGGGACTCCTTTGAACCGAACATAATATACTATTCTGGGCACTAAATCTATCCGCCGTTGAGTGAAAATACCAGTGAAAGTGAAAAGTAGGGGGTGTGGGGACAGCCTGTCCTGTAATTGGTAACAATTTGGATTTCTATTGAGATCTGTAGCAATACTATAGGAGCTTATTTGTTTTGAATGAGGAATAATTATTTCTAGTGAAGTGCAAACTAGTGTATACGTTTCAAATCAAGATTATAATGATTTATTTATTTATTTATTTATTAGATTTGTATGCCGCCCCTCTCCGTAGACTCGGGGCGGCTCACAACAATAACAAGAACAATGTAAGAACAAATCTAATAATTTAAAAAACACTAAAAACCCCATTATTAAAAGCAAACAAACACACAAACATTCCATGTATAAACTGTATAGGCCCGGGGGAGATGTGTCAGTTCCCCCATGCCTGACGGCAGAGATGGGTCTTAAGAACTTTACGAAAGGCAAGGAGGGTGGGGGCAATTCTAATCTCCGGGGGGAGCTGGTTCCAGAGGGTCGGGGCCGCCACAGAGAAGGCTCTTCTCCTGGGTCCCGCCAAACGACATTGTTTAGTCGACGGGACCCGGAGAAGGCCAACTCTGTGGGACCTAACCGGTCGCTGGGATTCGTGCGGCAGAAGGCGGTCCTGGAGGTATTCTGGTCCGATGCCATGAAGGGCTTTATAGGTCATAACCAACACTTTGAATTGTGCCCGGAAATTTTTGAAGTGCTAGGATGAGAAATAATCTGACCATTTCCTATAAGATTATAATATAGAGTTGCCCTGTGGTATGATGGGCAGCCAGTAAATTTTATAAATAAAGTTTCGCTTTGTGCCAATGGTTTAAAAAGGTACTGTATATTAGCTATTCTCAGGCATGAGTAACATTTTTATTCTATTTATTTGAAGTTTATTAGAATGGGAGAAATGGGGAGGTCTTTGCAAAGGATATGGTTAATCTTTAATTATTTTGAATGAATAAATGATTCCTAAATGTGCGATAAATTAATTTGGAGAAAAATAGGAAACACAGGAGCACATTTATAACTGAAACAGGATTTTCTATCTCAATTGAAATGTATTGAGAAACACTTTGAGGAAAAAACATTGAAAAGGTAAGGACATGTATGGGACATGATAGATTTACAGGAAATACACACTATTTTATTCATATTTAAGGCACGAGACCGGAGCCAATTACCTTCATAAAGTTACTGAGTCAGTCTGGAGATCACTTGTGGGAATCCAAAGCAAAAGGGAAGAGAAAAGCTCTTTATCCATCAGGCTTGAAGCCCAACGAGCAATTGGCAAAGAAATTGGGTTTCTTCCTTCAGGGTGCAACCCCTCTAGGCTGTGACCTGTTGTTCAGACTGTTGCTGAAGAAGGGTTGACTGCTTTTTCAGAAGAACAGTATGTCTGTGTTCAAAAGCAGTCCAAATAATTAAGAGGCATGAGGTGTGTGCGCACAAATTGGCCTTTTGCTTTACTGCATAACAGTTTCACTGCTAGTCAGCTGCTGTTTGGCTTCCATCTCAGAATTTGATCCCATACTCTGCAGTACAGAAAGGAAGGCTGAATTCTCCTACCCGAAGGGAAAACGGTTCTCGGGGACAGTATCCAGATACTGGGAGAAACAGCGTGTGCCTATAACAGTTTAAAGTGTCCAGTAGGTGCTGGTCTGAACCCATTTTTTGGGAACAATCTGATTGTTCAGTAACCCACACGGATAAAAGTGTGTTAGATTGCAGAGATAATAAAACTCCTTCAGTTTGTTGGAGGAAAAAACAATTTTAGACTAGTTAAGAGTGACCTTGTTTCAGGGATGAAATGGAGAAAATTCCTTCCTTCCTTCCTTCCTTCCTTCCTTCCTTCCTTCCTTCCTCCCTCCCTCCCTCCCTCCCTCCCTCCCTCCCTTCTTTCTCTCTCTCTTTTCCTCTCCTTTTCCCTTTCCCCCAAAGCAGTGAACAAACAATACTCCTTCCTCCTCATATTTTCTCCACTCAACAACCTGTGAGATGAATTGGCCTGAAAGAATGTCTGGCCCACGTTTACCCAGCTGGCTTAAAGCAGAACTGGAACTTACAGTCTTTTGGCTTCTAGCCTGGAGCCTTAACCACTGCATCACAGTGGCTCTCAAATGAAGGCAATGCTATAGGGATGTGGTGTAGAAAAGAGGTTGCCAAGTCATGTCCATGCCATTATTAAACTGCAGATAAGGTTAGGTCATATGACTGTTAAAGCTATAATCTAATAACATTTGAATGGCAGCAAGTTCCTTGTCTTTGGTGTAAATAATGAGAGTCTCTTTATTTGATAACCTGGAGCTGTCCTTCCTCCGAAATTTGTCTGATTGCTATGCCTTTAGGTAAATAATTTGTTATAGTTTACTATTAAAATAAGTGCATTGCCTTCATGTAACTTCTTCCAGACAAATTATCCCAGATGATTGAACATAGATAAACTCACACATTATTTTTTGAAGTAAGGGACACTATGTAAAACTTACTGTTAGACATCCCATTAGCATAGCGTAGCATAGCATGTACTAAATGTGCTTTTAGATTGTGGGCAGACTTATTCATTAATTAAATAGCCTAGGTTGCATGTGTTCCAAATATATTTGTTTGGAGATTGAGTGTTTTCAAAAAATGAATGCATGTGTTGAACTCTTAGCAGATCTGAGCTGCAGCTATTATAACATGAGTACAATATTGAGGAATATAATTTTGTAAATGGAAAATGCAAATTATGATGACAAGAAAAGATTCTGTGATCATGAAAGAAGATCCAGGACTTGTGAGCCTTCTTTCCATTCCTCAATAAGGAAAACTAGTATTCCAGAAAGGAGATGATAGAAAATAAACTCAAAATTGGAGAATATTTTGTAATAGCAGTGGAGATAATAATCATGGCTGTAAGGTGAAATGGTTACACTGATTAAATTCTTGATCCCAAACCATTATGTAATATCCCTATTATGTTTTTTTTAAAAAATTAAACTTTAAAAGAGGCTATCCTTTTTCATTTATGTCATGGTCCATCATACATTTCTGGATATCAAGCAGTTGAATGATAAAAGTCTTGATTAGATTCATCCAGGATGGGCAGACGAGCACTACATTTCTAGAAGCTGCAAAGGAAGAATTCTAATTGGATGATTTCTTCTCAGTTCTAATTTTGTTGAGGAAGACTGTGCGTGTTTTATTAATATTTGGTGAATTCATATCTACAAGTAGTATGAAAACCCCCCATTGTGTATATTTTAGCTTACCCACGTAGGCTGTGTGGCTTGTGTGTGTTCTTAAGGTAAGAATTTTAAATAATTTTTTTATTCCACAGAATGTCACTTGCTGTATAATGAGAAAGATATGCTTTAAATACAAGGCCATGAAGTTAAGTAAAAATGTTCAAGGAATCAAAAAAAAGAGGCCTAATCATAATGCTGGAGGCGGTCTGTGTTCACTTAATATTTCCCTCCTTTTCTGAGCCATTTAGAAGCAAATTGATACCCGCTGATAGGAGATCCCCAAGTAGCACTTAAGAAACTTAAGAAACAATCGGTTTGCCTTTTGAAGGTATATATGTGTGCGTGCGTTTTTGTGTCTGTATGTCACAGGAGTACAACCCCTCACGTTTTGTAAATATTTAAGTATATCTTTTCATGTGGCAACACTGAAGAAATGACATTTTGCTACAATGTAAAATTATGAGTATACAACTTGTATAACAGTGTAAATGTGCTGTTCCCTCAAAATAACATATTTATTTGAGTTTATCTGACAAAGCAATATAACACCAAGCAATATAGTGAATAAAACTGTTTAAAGAGGGGGAGGGAAATGAATTAAAGCACGATTAATAATACTTTCCATATACTTTCCATATACATCAGTTATAAATCATACATATGTAGTTGCTGACATTTAAAGCTATATTTCATCAATATTTGGAATAAGTTATATTCAAATCTTAGGCTTCCATTTATATCTAAACTATTGCACAATTTGTCCTGATAACATCTTTCTTTTCTTTCTCTATAATACTTCCTTCATGTTTTCTATATCTTAGAAATTGATCCATGCTTAAATCAGTAGAAAGTGATCCATCCTTAGATCAGTGGTTTTCAACCTGGGGGTTGGGATCCCTTTGGGGGGGTCTAATGACTGTTTCACAGGGGTTGTCTAAAACCATGGGAAAAGACAAATTTCCCACTGTGTTAGGAACTAAAGCTCCTATTTTGGCACCTTGGAACATATTTTTACAACCTGACCAATCAGGTATTTACAGTGGGGGTGTCCTTCTGACCTTTCTGCCAATCAACTTAAAGCTCTGTTGGGAGAATTGGCACTAGACTTATGGTTGGGGGTCATCACAACATGAGGAACTGTATTGAAGGGTCGCGGCATTAGAAAGGTTGAGAACCACAGATGGATGAACACTATTTGAGTATGTTTCCTTACTCCAACATAGTCCAATGGCAGCTTTAAGGTGTATAGAATGTTAGTTTTATTACAATTCTAGTGGAAAGTCAGACAAAATGCAGATTTAAAATGGGGAATAGAGATGGGATAGGGATTAGCAGACTCAGACAGCAAATTCTCATGTTGATGCTATATTCTGCTGATTCAAGAATGAATGGATAGCAATCCAACCCAGCAGTAAGTAAAAGCTCAGAGAAGTAATACAGTATTTAGTTTATTTTAATATTTGGTATGGTCTTGAGTTCCTACATCAGAAGCTACTGCTGGCAAAAGCTAAAAGATACTTTTACAAAAAAAAAAAAAGGAAAATGTCAGTGTTTTTTCACTTAAAAATCCCCATTCTCTTCTAATTTTTAACCAAGAGTTTTAGTGGTATTCCCCCCCCCTCCCCGGAAATTCAACAATGTGACCACTGAGAAACTGATCTGCCAACATATTTTCTTCATGCATGCGGTACTTACTTGGCTAAACTGATCCCAAACCCACAAAAAGCCTTTTCTTGGAACTGAGGACAAATTTGCAAAATAAGTTACTTGGGGAATGTGGTTTAAGAAGCACTTTGTTACAGTATCCTAATTTTTTAAAATATTTTAGATACCATTTTTCACTAAGTTTGAGCAGCTGTTTACTGTGTAAGTTTTTCATATAAAAATTAATGTGTTTAGCAAACATTGTACCCTTTATATAGTAAGCGGTGTCATGAAATGAACATGGTTTTCTTTATTTACTCTTCATGTGCCCTATGTCTAAACTCTTGAGTTCCTACATCAGAAATTGTCATTACTGCTGGCAATATTCCCTTTCTCAGTTGCTCATTTCCATTTGACCTTCAGACAGTGCACAGCACATTCATAATAACACTGAATAATCTTATATAAGAATCTGCTAATTGGTGGCTTGTTTGCCATAGTTGTAAAATGCCTGCAGAGAAAAGTTTTATTAACTATTTTAAGTGAATAGTTGTAGAACAAAAGAAAGGGAGAATAAAGTGTAAGACATTTCACTTTTTAATACAGGAATGCTCACAATTTTCTTAGCATGCAGAAGAATACATTTATTAAATATTAGAATAAAGTTTTAATCAATCACTTTATAATTCCAAAATTACTTACATATAAGAATTGTCTTGTGTGGATGTACTGTAGTAATGAATTTGCAGTGTGTGTTGTCATGATCTGTTTACTCACATGTATAGTGCCCCAATCTGAAGCCCTACAAATTTGTAAAATTTTGCCAGACGGCATGCAGAAAACATAATAGGGAATTATAATTTTAATCAAACTTATTTAGAGGATGTCAGATTAGGAAAGATGGCATTGAAAACAACATGGATGTAGTTTCTGAATTGATCATATATAGAGCATCCTTCTTGGTGATAGGAAAATAAAGTAATGCATTAAGGTATACATCATGAACATAAAAATAGTAAGGGCTTGTCATGACTCACCATGTCAGGAAAATGTCTTCCTAAGTTGTTAAGGGGCATGTCCTAATGAAGTCGTGTAAGTTTCATTTCTGTTATGAGCCGCCCCGAGTCTTCGGAGAGGGGTGGCGTACAAATCTAATAAATAATAATAATAATAATAATAATCTCAGACCCAGTTGTTAAAATTGTGTTTCTTTTTAACACAAGTCTTAACATGAATAATGAACCTGGTTCATTATAGCATGGCTAGTGATAAAGCAATCAGGGTAGGGATCTGACCAGCCCATATTGGCTGCATTAATATGCTATGGATTGTTAAAATTTATTCATTAAATTTATATATCTTCCCACATTAGTACTATGACTCTGTGTGACTTACAGAATTTTTAAAAAGCAATATAAAGATAACTCCCAAAACAGAATATAAAAATAAAAATATTAAAAACAATAAAACTCTTAACCCTAAAAACATAATATTTGGGAAAGTATAATTCATCTCCTAGAACTATAATTATTTAACAGGTTATTCACCTACTTTTCTCATTGAATTATCAGCTGCTGCTTTCTAGCCATTTTGACTTGGTGATGTGAGAAAGACAGGCACTTGATTTGTGCAGTTGTTTGTTTGGGGGTGGGGAGGGTTGGACATGTAAATATTGATTCCCTGGAAAACAGTTGCTTTCCAAATAAATGCTTACTTTCCAGTAGACCAATACACTCTGTGTCAAAACAAACAAGCAAAATCTTGGCTGATATGTAGACTCATTTTAGGAGGTACAGGTAAAGTGGAAAGGAAATCTATCAACCTGCCTGCAAGCTCCATCCAAATTCTTTGAGAATCAGATGTCCTGGAAAACCATCTTTTTATTGAGTCTTGCCTGCAGTGACTTGAGATGTCAGAAAAGCTTGACATCTAGCTTGCACCTAGTGGATATTTCAAACGTTTGTTTGTTTTTGACAGAGGCTATTAATGTTATTAATGTGTCAATAGTTCTATAATCCTATTCAAATAAACTATGAACTATGGAAGATGACAGATGAGGAATATAAGATGATGGGATGTGGCTAGGGCTTCCAAGTGTGCTCTTCCTCACATTATGAGCAACAATTGGTGGTGTTATTCCCTCATGTTTGATGACTCAGTTAATTTATTACTTTATTATTGTTTGTAAAAATTGGTTCAATAGCATTTCCCCATTTTCTAGTTTTTAGAATAGAATGGAATAGAATTTTATTGGCCAAGTGTGATTGGACACACAAGGAATTTGTCTTGGTGCATATGCTCTCAGCGTACATAAAATAAAATATACATTTGTCAAGAATCGTGTGGTACGACACTTAATGATTTTCATAGGGGTCAAATAAGCAATGAAGAAGCAATATTAATAAAAATCTTAGGATATAAGCAACAAGTTACAGTCATACAGTCAACATGGGAGGAAATGGGTGATAGGAATGATGAGAAAAACTAGTAGAATAGAAGTGCAGATTTAGTAGAAAGTCAAGGTGGGATAGTGGCCAAGGAACCCACCCGTTGTCATCCCAAAATTGCCTTGCATGACATTTCTAATAACAGCATTACGCCTCAGCCTCATTTTTGAAGCAGAGTGAAGTTTAGTTGTGTGAATGGTGCAAATTATATATATACAGTGGTCCCTCGATTTTCGCGGGTTCGAACTTCGCGAAATGGCTATACCACGTTTTTTCAAAAATATTAATTAAAAAAATACTGTGCTGTTTTTCCCCCTATACCATGGTTTTCCCCACCCGATGACGTCATACGTCATCACCAAACTTTCATCCACCTTTAATAAATATTTTTTTAATCAACTTTAATAAATAAACATGGTGATTAATAATCTAAATGGTTGCTAAGGGAATGAGAAATTGCAGTTTAGGGGTTTAAAGTGTTAAGGGAAGGCTTGGGATACTGTTCATAGCCAAAAATAGTGTATTTACTTCCGCATCTCTACTTCGCGGAAATTCAACTTTCGCGGGCGGTCTCGGAACGCATCCCCCGCGAAAATCGAGGGAACACTGTATACTGTACTGTGGATTTGAGGACAAGAGGAATACAGCTCTGGAGAATTGTCCTAAAACAAGGGTGTCAAACCTGTGATGACACGTCACAGAACATATTACAACTTTCCCCCCTTCACTAAAACAGGCATAGGTGTGGCCAGTGCATGACACATCCGTCGGGCCACAAATTTGACACCCTTGTCTTAAAGCATATTTTTCCATATATAATTTGTATTCGTTAGTATCATACCACTGAAATTCCTATGGCTAGTAAAATTTTAAAGGTCAGAAAAACCAAATCACTTAACCAGTAGATTACTTAAGATGCTCTGCACACCCAAAATCATGGTACTAGTGGTATACTAAAATAGAAGCTATACTGGCCGGACAGGGATGAATGGTTTTCTGCGGTTCCAGTTAGATGAGTAACATATTTACTCCATTTCTAAGTGGAAATGCCCTGTCTCCTTTACAGATTTCCTTTTAAAACGGTTGGTTGCCATGATTTACCTACCATATTTTTCTTTATACCTTATATTTTGTTTCTTCAGCTCATCAAACATCACAGCAACTGATTTTTTTTAAAAGATTTGTTGCTGTGATTTAGTCATCAGTTTTGTTTCTAAAGGTCATCAAACATCACAGCAGCTGATTTACTAGGCATTGGGTACTGAGAGTGTGTTGTAGTGCATGCCTCTTAAAACTAATATTTTTATTCTCACATGATCTAGAGGGTTTTTTTTCTTTAAAATTACCTTCCTGGATATTTTGAATTAATATCTTAATCAAATGAATTAATCCTAGAATCTGTTCAGTGGAAGACAGATTACTCCCTAGAATAACTGGGTGGCAATGTCTATTCACAATCATACATTAGAGCTAGGAATATGATATTGCCCACTTGATCAAAAAGGTGAGATTGTTTTGAGATGGCTAAAAGTATCTGGCAGGCTTGCAAGGAAATTTTATAATAATAGGGAAAGAGTTGGCCTTCTCCGGGTCCCGTCGACTAAACAATGTCATTTGGCGGGACCCAGGAGAAGAGCCTTCTCTGTGGCGGCCCCGACCCTCTGGAACCAGCTCCCCCCAGATATCAGAGTTGCCCCCACCCTCCTTGCCTTTCGCAAGCTCCTTAAAACTCACCTCTGTCGTCAGGCATGGGGGAATTGAAATTTTTTTCTCCCTTCCCCCTAGGCTTATAGAATTTATACATGGTATGTTTGTTGGTATGATTGGTCTCTTAAATTGGGGTTTTTTAGATTACTTTTTAATGTTAGATTTGTTACATTGTTTTTTATTGTTGTTAGCCGCCCCGAGTCTTCGGAGAGGGGCGGCATACAAATCTAAATAAAAAATAAAAAATAAAATAATAAAAATTTTAAAAAAAGAAGAAAAAGAATGGATTGGATTACCATTACCAGAGTAATGCACACACACTCCCCCCCAAATTACCAGAATCATACACAAACCCCCCAAAATACATAGGTATTTTAAAAAACTATGACTTAAAATAGATAGCCATGAAATATAGACAGGGTAACTTGAATTTCAAAGTACAGTGACTATGATCTGGTTCAAAACATTACTATTATGGAATCTAACTTACAGGGAAAGTGCCCATAATGCAATGTGTTTTCTGTCAGCTTCCTCTTGAAAATCTACCAGAATCTTAATTGGTTCAGAATGTAGCAGCACATGCAGTTCTGGCACTCTGTAGTTTCTCCAAGTTATATTATTGTTGTATCAGCTGTTCTGGCTTCCAGTTGCTTTCTGGATAAAATTCCAGGTGTCAATTATCACATTTAAAACCCTGCATGGCACAAGGCTAGGTTATATGTGGCACATGGCTACGGTTATATGCCTCTATCCTGAAGTTACCTGCAGACACGTCTCCCTTAAATCCAGATTAAAACTAACAAGACCGCAAGAATTTATTTATTTTATTTGTTTATTCATTGGATTTATATGCTGCCCCTCTACGAGGACTCGGGGCAGCTTACAATATATAAAAAGAAACAATAAAATACAATAGGTTAAAACTAAGTAAACTACTCTAAAATCCTTAATTATATTAAAAATCAATCAGACCCATTCAAACAACAACCATATATAACATTTGTTGGCCAGGGGGCTAAGGTCTAATCGCCCCAAGCCTGGCGGCATAAATGAGTCTTAAGACTCTTACGGAAGGCGAGGAGGGTGGGGGCAGTGCGAATCTCCAGGGGGAGCTGATTCCATAGGGCCGGGCCCCCCACAAAGAAGGCTCTGCCCCACCAAGTGACATTGTCTAGCTGACGGGACCTAGAGAAGGCCGACTCTGTGGGACCTAACCAGTTGTTGGGACTCATGCGGCAGGAGGCGGTCCTGCAAGTAATACGGCCTGGTGCTATTTGGGCTTTATAGATCATTACCAACACTTCGAATTCTGTCTGGAAACCAGTCAGCAACCACAATAACATCAATTTTTAAAAATGGGCCCCTGGAACCTGGAAAAAATAGATTTATCTACTCAGCTGCATATGAAGAGATAACAATATTCATAAATGATCTGGATTTGAGATAAGCAACATACTAGCAAGTTTATGGAAAAACCATGTTATTGAATCCTTGAATACAGTTCATCTGTCTTGAACCCATACCACATTTCGGACATCAACACCCTAGAAAATGTCCAAAGATACTTCACCAGAAGAGCCCTGCACTCCTCCACTCGAAACAGAATGCCCTACGAAAGCAGACTATCAATCCTAGATCTAGAAAGCTTAGAACTACGACGCCTAAAACACGATCTAAGTATTGCCCACAAAATCATATGCTGCAACGTCCTGCCTGTCAATGACTACTTCAGCTTCGACTGCAACAACACAAGAGCACGCAACAAATTCAAACTTAATATTAATCGCTCCAAGCTCGACTGTAAAAAATATGACTTTAGCAATCGAGTTGTCGAAGCGTGGAACTCGTTACCGGACTCAGTAGTGTCAACCCCTAACCCCCAACATTTCTCCCTTAGACTATCCACGATTGACCTCTCCAGGTTCCTAAGAGGTCAGTAAGGGGCATACATAAGTGCACTAGTCTGCCTTTCGTCCCCTGTGCAATTGTCTCTCCTTAACTCATATATCATATATATTTTCTTCCTTTCATATATCCTCTCCTCTACTTTTATATCTTTTCTTTATATATAATACTTCATGTCTATCCTCTTCAATATGTATTGTGTATTGGACTAAATAAATAAATAAATAAATTTAATGTAGTGACAAGAATTCTAGAAGAATCATCTTTAATTGTCTGTATGGTTAATTAGATGGCAAGTACAGTTCACTAAAAGATCTTGGGCCATAGTGAATAACTTAATTAAATGTCAATGTAACATACAGCAAATGTGAAAAAGACAAAATCCTATGGTCAGTGTTCCCTCTAATTTCTTTTTGGGGTGGGCGGAAAAGTATAGTGTCTGAGCGGCAGTCCCTTCGGGACTGGGCGGCACTCTTTCCCTCTCACTCTTTTCCTCTCGGCTTCTGGGCAGGTTTGAAAAACTCTGAGTTGATGATGATTTTTAAGTGAGCCATTGCTCACTGCTCAGCTTAGAGGGAACTATGCCTATGGTGCTGTGAGCCTTTACATGGTCTCTGATTCACCAGACACCTAATCCTACATTCAGTAACTGGGTTATAACAGAAAGAGAGAGATCTATTGTATGTATATAGTCGCAGCCTTTGAAACTTTGATCTTCTGCTTTTGCCTTTTAAAGTTAGCGAATTTTGGCTGCTCTACATCCAGCCTCGAAAGTTGGAGACATCTGTTCCATGATCACAAAACCGTTCTGTCTGTTCAGAGCAAATGGTTCCTGCTTTGTCACTTTCAGTCCTTACAGCAAGAAATCACCAGAAAATGGATTGAAAATAGAATTGTCAACATTCTAGCATTCCCACTTAAACTGATGGGAAGTCTACATCTGGATTACTGAATACAGTTCTATTTGTCACATTTGAAAAAGTTTATAGTAGAGCTACAAAAAAATAGAAGAGGCCAATTAAAATGATTGGAACTTGAATTTTTTTCTTTATGAAAAAAGAATGTATGGATTTTTTTTTTTTACTTTGGAAAGAAGACACCGGGGTAACATAATCCCCACTCGGTTAAAGACCTCGGTATACTAATAACAAAATATTTAAGTGCCAAAGCCCACTGCAACAACATAGCCAAGAAGGCTTCAAGAGTTGTAAACCTAATCCTACGTAGCTTCTGCTCTGGCAATCTCTCACTACTTACCAGAGCTTACAAAACTTTTGCCAGGCCTATCCTCGAATACAGCTCATCTGTTTGGAACCCATATCGCATCTCAGACACTAACACCCTTGAAAATGTCCAAAGATACTTCACCAGAAGAGCCCTTCATTCCTCCACTCGAAATAGAATACCCTATGAGACTAGACTTTCAATCCTGGGCCTAGAAAGCTTAGAACTAAGACGCCTTAAACAAGATCTAAGTATTGCCCACAAGATCATATGCTGCAACATCCTGCCTGTCGGTGACTACTTCAGCTTCAACCACAACAACACAAGAGCGCACAACAGATTTAAACTTAATATTAAGCTCTCCAAACTTGATTGTAAAAAATATGACTTCAGTAACCGAGTTGTTGAAGCGTGGAACTCATTACTGGACTCCATAGTGTCATTCCCAAACCCCCAACACTTTACCCTTAGATTATCTATGGTTGACCTATCCAGATTCCTAAGAGGTCAGTAAGGGGCGGGTACAAGTGCACTAGTGTGCCTTCCGTCCCCTGTCCTATTGCTCTCCTGTATCTCCTATACCTTTCTTCTATTCCTATATCTCTTCTATTCTTTCATTGATATGTTCTATTACTATACCTTCTTTTCTATTCTTTCTTAGATATATTTTACTATGAGTATCTCCTCTATAACGTTCATCATGTATTTTACTATGTGTGTGTGTGTGTGTATATATATATATATATATGTAGATTGTTCTGAGTTCGGGTTTTGCCCTGTGTAATGTTTTGCATGTCTATGCGACGTTTCGGCGAAATTTTTGCAAAAACACAAAGATTGGAACTCCAGCCTGATGATGGTGAATGTGATTTCGCCGAAACGTCGCATAGACATGCAAAACATTACACAGGGCAAAACCCGAACTCAGAACAATCTACATACATATACCCGTGAAAATTTACGAAAACAAATATATATATATATATATATATATATATATATATATATATATATATGTAGATTGTTCTGAGTTCGGGTTTTGCCCTGTGTAATGTTTTGCATGTCTATGTGTGTATATATATATATACACACACACACACACACACACAGTATATATACATACATATATACATACCCACTAAAACCCTCATTGTGTATTGGACAAAATAAAATAAATAAATAAATAAATAAATAAAAATCACATGTGGCAGGGAGCAAATAGACAGAAATTTTTCTCCTATTTTCAAAATATTAGGACAAGGGATCATCCAATGAAACTGAAGCTGGCTGGAAGGCGATTTAGGAGACACAAAAGAAAAAACACATTCAAACAGTACATAATTACCCTGTGGAATTCATTATCACAAGATTTGGGGATAACCACTAAAATTGATGCTTTAAATGAAGATTGGTTAAATTCAGAGGATGAGTCTATTGAGGCCTATTAGTTTTGAAAGTACAAAATTACCTCTGGGTTTGGGAAGCAATCACAGGCTTCCAAATGCTGGAATGGACAATAGGAAAGGACTGTCTCCTTTCTCCTGTTTGCAAATGCACCAGGACCATCTAGTTTATAATATGAGATTATCTCAGGGACCGCATTCTGCCGCACGAATCCCAGCGACCAGTTAGGTCCCACAGAGTGGGCCTTCTCCGGGTCCCGTCAACTAAACAATGTCGTTTGGCGGGACCCAGGGGAAGAGCCTTCTCTGTGGCGGCCCCGGCCCTCTGGAACCAACTCCCCCCAGAGATTAGAATAGCCCCCACCCTTCTTGCCTTTCGTAAGCTCCTTAAAACCCATCTCTGCCGTCAGGCATGGGGAAACTGAGATATTCTTTCCCCCTTGGCTTCTACAATTTATGTATGGTATGTTTGTATGTATGATTGGTTTTTAAAATAAGGGTTTTTAGCTGTTTTAGTATTGGATTGTCGCATGTTGTTTTTACCACTGTTGTTAGCCGCCCCCAGTCTACGGAGAGGGGCGGCATACAAATCAAATAAATAAATAAATAAATGAGAAAATACTTGACTAAGTCTCATCTGATCCAGCAAGGCTATTCTTACAGTGTAATTCATTGCATGCCACATTACTCTTCTTCAAGGCTTATTTATAAGATTTCAAATTAGCTCATTTTGTCAACCTCCCTTCAGCTTTAATTAGCTGTATTGTCCCTTATTCTATTGTGAATACGTGAGTTGCACTGACTCAATAGGACAAAAGTCTAGTGAAACTTTTGTTATTATCTTACAAATATTTACCAATGTCACACTTCCTATATGATTATTTTGTAATCTTTAGCGGGAAGGTGACTTTAATTAAATAGCAGTAAATAATAATTAATATTTATTATTATTTATTATTCAGATTTCTGTGCCACCCTTCTCCATAGACTCAGGGTGGCTCAGAACAATGATAAATACAAAAAATAGAACATACAAGAAATCTAAACTTAAAATGTAATCTAAAACCCCAGTCCTTGAAAGCAGTCAGCCACATTTATCTCATCATAAATTATACTTTCATATCATTGGCTGGAGTTAGATGTTGACACTCAACGGCCCCAGGCCTGCTGGCAAAGGTGAGTTTTTAAAGCCTTGTGGAAGGCTAAGTGGGTGGGGTGGTACGAATTCCTGGAGGAAGTTGATTGTAAAGGGCCGGAGCCACCACAGAGAAGGCTCTTCCCCTAGGCCCCGGCAAATGGCATTTACTGGCTGATGGGACCTGGAGAAAGCCAACTCTGTGGGACCTGACTGGTTGCTGGGATACATGAGACAGAAGACAGCCCCATAAGTAATCTGGTCCTAAGCCATGTAGAGCTTTATAGGTCATAACCAACACTTTGAATTGTGTTCGGAGTCAAATCAGCAGCCAATGCAGCTCACGGAGTAATAGTGAGACATGGGCATATCTTGGAAGGTCCATGACAGCTTGCCTGGCTGCAATTTACACTACCTGCAGTCTCTGAACGTTCTTTAAAAGTAGCCCCATATAGAGAGCATTGCAGTAATTGAATGTTGAGGTGATGAGGGCATGAGTGACTGTGAGAAGAGACTCCCTGTCCAAATAGAGCTGCAACTGGTACACCAGATGAACCTGTGCAAACATCCCCTTGCCACAGCTGAGAGGTGGTGTTCTCAGCTGTGGACCCCAGGAGGATGCCCAAGTTTCGGACCCTCTCTGAGGAGGTCAAAAGCTCCCCCCACAGGATAATGGATGGACAGGTGGGATTGTCCTTGGGAGGCAAAACCCACAGCCACTCCATCTTAGTGGGGTTGAGCTTGAGCCTGTTAACACTTATCCAAACCATAACAGCCGCCAGACATCAGCACATCAATTCCGCTGCACTTCCAATATGCATCTTGAGTGCAATCTCAAAACATCTATAGCATTAATTGAACACCATTGGCATTGACAAAATTGTCACGAGTCAGTTGCAAAAGACAGAGCTTACAACCTGCAGTGATACCTTTAATACCATCAAACAAAATCTCTATCCCAGTTCCTTGGGAATGACACAATAAGTGGCTAACATGCCAAATCCTGTTTAAATGTCTGATTGGCTGTGCAATGAACCATAACATTAATACAAATGTGATATAAATATCATACTACAGTAAAGAAAATCAACACTTCTGAATAATTGTGTGTATGTGTACATACATGCTAATCACCTTGGGTTATTCTTGGTCAAGTGGAACAATTTTCAAAATCTTCCCCACTCGACCACCTTCAATTTCAGCAAAACTTTGCACATATATTCCTTATGGTATAAAACTGAGGTATGCAGAATTTTAGGTCCAGTTTTGCACACCCCAGTTTTATACCATAAGGAATATATGTGCAAAGTTTAATTGAAATTGAAGGTGGTTGAGTGGTCTACTTGATGCTTCCTGCATCTTCAATGTTTCTTAAAGTTTCAAAAAACATTTTATGTTTTGTACTGGTGTGCATTGCTGATGGAAATTAAAAATAATTTTAGGCTAAAAACTGATGTCCTGAGATTATTTCTCTTTCAGTGTATTTTTTCACTGCCATTTTATTTCTATATTGCTTTGGCATTTTATACAAAAGAGTGGATTTGTGGATTTTAATCACATGCCAGAAAAATGGTTGAAGAAATTTGGGCATGGGAATTTTGACAAATAATTGATGTGCTATTTGGATGAGGAAAGGGAAAGTAATCCTATCTACAGCAGAACAATTGCTTCTCACTTATGCTTGCTGAAGACCAGCTGGACTTTGGTTTCTTTTAACATTTTAGGACTTGACCTAAGTTAGACACCTGTACCATATTTTCACTGCCCAATTGGTTAGTCGCACCTTATTGTATTTGGATTCTGCTGCAATATATGCTTGAATTCATAGTTAAGTTAATTAAGACAGGGTTGATTACAGTATAATCATAAAAATATTTTAATCATTATATCTAGAAATTGATTCAGGATATTTTTTACCTTGTGAAATATCAGGAAACTGATTCTCAGTCCCGCTTGTCCTGTTCTGTATTTTTAATAGAATAGAACTTTTTTTTAATTGGCCAAGTGTGAGTGGACACACAAGGAATTTGTCTTGGTGCATATGCTCTCAGCGTCCATAAAATAAGATATACATTTGTCAAGAATCATGTGATAGTATAAATTGAGCTTTGTAAAAGGCTGTTGGCTATGGCACATAAATGCACCAAACTCTAGTAGCTATGGAGCTTTTGTTTGTCTTAACTTGAGTTCATAGATTGTTCTCAGCTCTTATGTGTCATTCTGGCATGGTGGAAGTTCAGAATTATGGTCAAGATTCTATTAGTCTCAAGGTTTGAGAGGTTTTCTCCGTTTTGATATCTGTTACTGCAGAATATTTACTATTTTTCAATTAACATAAATTATTCAGATATAACTTTATCTATTGAATACCATACATTTGATAATACAGTGGTACCTCATGATACGAACCCCTCACCATACAAACAACCCGAGATATGAACCCGGGGTTCAGATATTTTTTGCCTCTTCTTACGAACGTTTTCCATCTTACGAACCCGCCCCCTGCCGCCTGGCTGTCGCTTTTTGAAACAGCCGGTGGGCTTCCCAGCGTCCTCCTGAACCCGAGCGCCAAACCCAAACTTCTGGGTTCGGCGTCCAGGAGGCCGCCGAGAAGCCCCCCAGCTGTTTCAAAAAGCGACAGCCGGGCGGCGGGGCTTCTCAGCGGCCTCCCAAACCCGAACTTTTGCCGAACTTCCGGGTTCGGCATTGGGAGAACGCTGAGAAGCGCCCGGCTATTTCAATTGAAACAGCCGGGCAGCGGCGGTTTTTTGCGTTTTTTTTCATTGCACGCATTAATTCATTTTTTAATTGTTTTCTATGGGAAACAATGTTTCGCCATGAACTTTTATGAACTTTTCGCCTTACGAACCTCCCCCAGGAACCAATTAGGTTTGTAAGACGAGGTATTATTGTATTAGATAAAACCATTATTTACAGTTATAAATATGCTATTATACTGGTATAGTTTCAATCCTAGGGCATATTTAGAAGCCAGGAGCCAAGATCTCGTCCTGCATGTAGCTCTGATTCTATCTACACTATAAATAGCTTCAAATTCTAGCCAAGTTATAATTATTCATCTTTTTCCAATCTTCTCTTCCTAGCAGATCTGTATGGTTACTTATACTGAGAGACAATAGCTGATGTAGAAACAGTGCCAGGATATTGTTTGGTGACATGTGAACACCCATTATAGGATTTTCCATTTTCCTTGCTATTTTCCCGGTAAGCTTCATAATCATAACTCTACCCTGCCTTTCTCTCTCTGTGTGTTTTATATCTTGATTTTTATGACAACCATAAATTATGCTTGTAGATTTGAAGTAGCCAATCTTCCTAGCTTAAACTTTGAAAGAAAAGAGAAGAAAAAGTTTTAAAAAGTGTGATGAAGGGATTTCTTTCAAGGCTGATCGCACAGTTACATCCAGTGACTGTTTCAAAGTTCAAAGTTTCAAAGTTCAAAGCTGAAAAGTGGAGTTGGTGGAACTTTTTCCCACTATCTTACTGAATTACAGAGCCATGGTGGCGCAGTGGTTAGAATGCAGTACTGCAAGCTGTTTCTGCTTCTGCTGACTGCTGGTCACCAGTTCATATTTCACCAGGCTCAAGGTTGACTCAGCCTGGGTAAAGTGACGACCCAGATTGTCGGAGGGCAATATACTGACTCTGTAAACTGCTTAGAGAAGGCTGTAAAAGCACTATGAAGCGGTATATAAGTTTAAGTGCTACCATGTTTCCCCGAAAATAAGACACTGTCTTATATTAATTTTTGCTCCAAAAGTTGTGCTACGTCTTATTTTCCGGGGGGGGGGGGGGCTTATATTTCATTCATTTCATTTTTCATTTTATTGGATTTGTATGCCGCCCCTCTCGGTAGACTTGGGGCGGCTAACAACAGTAGTAAAAACAACATGCGACAATCCAATACTAAAGAAGCTAAAAACCCTTATTTTAAAACCAATTATACATACGAACATACCATACATAAATTGTGGAAGCCTAGGGGGAAAGAATATCTTAATTCCCCCATGCCTGACGACAGAGGTGGGTTTTAAGAAACTTGCGAAAGGCAAGAAGGGTGGGGGCTATTCTAATCTCTGGGGGGAATTGGTTCCAGAGGGCCAGGACCACCACAGAGAAGGCTCTTCCCCTGGGTTCCGCCAAACGACATTGTTTAGTTGACGGGACCTGGAGAAGGCCAACTCTGTGGGACCTAATTGGTCGCTGGGATTCGTGCGGCAGAAGGCGGTCCCGGAGATAACCTGGCCCGGTGCCAAGAAGGGCTTTATAGGTCATAACCAACACTTTGAATTGTGACCGGAAATTGATCGGCAACCAATACAGGCTGCGGAGTGTTGGTGTGACATGGGCATATTTAGGGAAGCCCATGATTACTCTCGCGGCTGCATTCTGCACGATCTGAAGTTTCCGAACACTTTTCAAAGGTAGCCCCCATTATATTTCTCAAATAAGACAAATTCACAGGCAGAAAAGCTGACATCCCCAAAGAAAGTGTACCATACGGTACACTGATTATGGTACGGTATATGTCAGTATGGCACCCACACACACAAACGACGGCACTTATATGGTACAACAGTATACTCCCGCTATTGCAGCTTTCGGCCACCAGAGGAACTACAGTCTGCGCACTGTAGTGGAGACTGTAATGGCGATGAGACAGCAGCAGACTGTGTCTGCTGTACTGGATGGTACAAAGCGATGGAAGGGGCTAGCAGGTGACACCACATTATTACGGTACCGCTATGAACAGCTTTGAATGGTACCGTATGTTTTTCCACCGTACCGTATATAAACTTAACTACGCCTTATTTTCGGGGGGTGCCTTATATTACCAAATTCTGCAATACCTCTGACATGCCTTACTTTCGGGATACATCTTATTTTTGGGGAAATAGGGTATTGTTATTGCTAAATAACACATTTTCTAGAATAGCATGAATATAAGCAAAGTAAAAGGCTTGATTCAGTCAAGATACTAAACCAGAAGTGAACAAACAGTGGTGAAAACCAATCAATCACAACATAGTGCAAGAAAAAAAACCCCACTAGATTTTTAACAGTTGTGGTTAAGTATATTGTGTAAACCACTCACCATGTTTTTATGGCTAACTGGAGAATTGAACCTGAATCTTTACATTCAAATAATATACAAAATTGAATCATAAAATGGGGTATCATTGTTTGCAGCAGAATTAGAATTCAGATATCTATTTTTTAAAAAGAAAATATAATCTTTACTGAAGATAAATAGGGGAGGGGATACATAAAGCAAAAGGATTATGCAAATATTAGAAACATAGAAACATAGGAGATTGACAGCAGAAAAAGACCTCATGGTCCATCTAGTCTGCCCTTATACTATTTCCTGTATTTTATCTTAGGATGGATATATGCTTATCTCAGGCAGTTTCAAATTCAGTTACTGTGGATTTACCAACCACGTCTGCTGGAAGTTTGTTCCAAGCATCTACTACTCTTTCAGTAAAATAATATTTTCTCACGTTGCTTCAGATCTTTCCCCCAACTAACTTCAGATTGTGTCCCCTTGTTCTTGTGTTCACTTTCCTATTAAAAACACTTCCCTCCTGGACCTTTTTTAACCCTTTAACATATTTCAATGTTTCGATCATGTCCCCCCCCCCTTTCCATTCTGTCCTCTAGATTGAGTTCATTAAGTCTTTCCTGATAGGTTTGGTACCAATGTATATGAATACATGGTATGCTTGCATGTATGAGTGGTTCTTTAAATTGGGGGGTTTTTAGATTATTTTTAATATTAGATTTGTTTACATTGTCTTTTTATTGTTGTTAGCCGCCCCGAGTCTTCAGAGAGGGGCGGCATACAAATCTAATAAATAAATAAAATAAATAAAATAAATTTGAGTATACAGTTATAAGTCAAAGTGCACACTTATATAAAAGGAAAAAAAAACCTAAGTCAAAGTACACACACAACTAAGTCAAAGTACACACTTATATGAAAGGGGAAAAAAGTAGCCGCTCCGACTCCTCGGAGAGGGGCGGCATACAAATTTAATATATTATTATTATTATTATTATTATTATTATTATTATTATTATTATTAAAGGGAAAGGAAGAGAAGGAAAGAAAAAGGAAGAGAAAGAGAAAGAAGGGAAAAGAAGGTAAAATAATAAAATGAAAGCGAAAGAAGAAAGAAAGAAAAGAAGAGGCGATAGAATTCAGATATCTAGATTCATTTATTTATTTTATTTATTTTGTCCAATACACAATGAGGGTTTTAGTGGGTATATACACATAGTAAAATACATGATGAAGGTTATAGAGGAGATACTAATAGTAAAATATATTTAAGAAAGAATAGAAAAGAAGATATAGTAATAGAACATATCAATGAAAGAATAGAAGAAGAGATATAGGAATAGAAGAAAGGTATAGGAGATATAGGAGACCCTCAATTCTCATTGTGTTATGAAGGACTGTTTCAGAGGTCTATTCCTCCAGATTCGGAACGGTTCTATAGAACCAGTAGCAGCTTGCTGGCCGGGTTGCTGATACTGGCAGTGACTCAGGCCTGCCATGCTCCTGAGCCGGTTCTCCCAGCAGCTCCATAGGCAGCGACATCTTGTTCTTTGCTTTTGTGCATGCACGGAAGCTTTGTTTTAGCATTGGTACATGCACCCGTGCCCAAGCAGCGCATCCCTGAGCAAACCGCCAGTGAAGAAAACCCGAACCCACCCCTGGACTGTTTCCTTCTGAGGTTGAAAAAACAGCCCGATATATGATGTATGAATGTGGATGGGTGAAAAGGTAAAAGCATGATTTATCCTTTTTAGTGGCTGGCTTGTTCTGATTGTGCGCACTGTTTTGCTGTAGCAAAGGAAAGGATACTTATATCCTTCTTCCACTCCCGAAATTTCCTCCAGGCTTTTTTTTTATTTTCCCTTTTTGGTGTGTAAAGCATCCCTATGAGAGGAATAAAATAATTTTAAAGAGAATTATATGGCAAGAGTTTTGACAATGAGTGGAAGATTGTAATTACTCTCTTCCATTAGACTCAGTGGCTTTGGACAGATAAGCTGTATTGAAACGTGTGACCAGGGCATGGGATCATGGATTGTCTTTCAGTGTTGTCATGGCAACAGTGATGCAGGTGGCCTATAACTGCCTGGCTGTCAGATCTTATACATCAAACTGGTGCTAAGTGAAAATATGTTAGAGGCATTGGGGGGGAAAATTGCCAACAGTATTTGTAGGATCAGGTGGGGGGAAAAAACTAGTCTCTTTTAAGCAGAACTGGTTTGAAAAACAAAAGAACAATTTATAAATGGCTTTTTAGGCATGTGTGTATTTTCATATATTTCCTTGAAAACGGAGAGGGAATCTGCTAAGAAGTACATTGTGAATTTGTGTAATATTCCAGACTTCAGAGAAGTTCAGATGACGTTATTATGTAGAGGATAGCAGAGGGAAAATAGGTTCCAGATGCCAAACTCTATCAACTCACAGAACCACAAACGTTTATAACAGCTCCTTGCTGTAGCTGTGACCAACATTATCTGATTGATAGTAAAATTCACAAACATTTCCATTAAAAGTATGGAGGAAAAGGACTAAGAGAGATATAGAGGAAAAGAAATTCTGAAAGATCTATATAGAGCTTACCTTAGTTACAATTTAAAAATAAAACCTAGTTTAAAGCAATAATGACTATTCTTTAGTGCTAATCTTTTACAACCATAAAGTGTTGTAATAATTACACATTCTACCTTGCAACAGCCTAAAGATGGTTATTCTCATTTTATATTTTATGCTTGATCTGACTGAGACAAAAGCTAAACACACACTGCCTCTTTCTTTCCGAGACAGGAACAGTCTCCAATGTTTTCCAACATTTTCTGCTTAGTTACGAGAGTTTCTTCTCATCTATTGAAAACTCAGTCCAAGAATTCCTGACTAATTTGACCAGTTCTAGGATTGTAGTCCAATGCATCTGAGGGTGGGTTAAGAATAGGAAGCAAAGAGGACAAGTTTTGTTATCGCACAATTACTTCAAGATCTGAATCTGAATTCAAATAGTTGAAACTATTCCATGTAGCATGTTGATGGAGCTCCTCAGCTGTTTTGCCAGTTGTAAGGACCCAGGGGAAGAGCCTTCTCTATGGCGGCCCCGACCCTCTGGAACCAACTCTCCCCAGATATCAGAGTTGCCCCCACCCTCCTTGCCTTTTGTAAGCTCTTTAAAACCCACCTCTGTCGTCAGGCATGGGGGAATTGAGATATTCCCTTCCCCCTAGGCTTATAAAATTTATGCATGGTATGTCTGTATGTATGATTGGTTTCTTAAATTGGGGTTTTTTACATTACTTTTAATATTAGATTTGTTCATATTGTCTTTTTACTGTTGTTAGCCGCCCCGAGTCTGCGGAGAGGGGCGGCATGCAAATCTAATTAATAAATAAATAAAACAAATGAGCTGACCGGTACAAATCAATGTTCATGGTTGAATTTTTAAAAAAAATCAAGAAATGCAATGATAATAAAAGTGAGAACCTTAAAATTTCAAGTATTGAGCTGTTTTATACGTGAGGACAAATGGCAGCAATCTGATGTCTCCCTTGACTATCACATTATTGATTAATAATGACTATTGACTATTACTTATGTTTCGTTTAACACTTCCATCCCAAAATGTACTTTCCCTGTGGGGACCTTTAAAAAAACTATTAGTGTAAGGGAAGGAGGAAATTATTAAATACGTTATTTTAAAATAATAAGCCATGTTGAATTTTAACTTATACTTACTGCAAATAACATAAATTTTAGTGTTTATTCTGAGCCCTATTACTTTTTGCATCCTGAGTAGAGTTTTTTTTTTAAATTAATTATTGCAGCAGTGACTATGTGATTCAAGCCCTGAACTCTTTTTACTTGTGGTGTCATCAAAATCTTATTGATGCAGAGATCCAGAAAAGGTTGGGCATATTTGTCTAGGCCAAGGATGTGAGCCAAATTCTTTAACACAGTGCAATGCTTTTTAAATTTTATGTCCTGTTCTCTGAATACAGTGTTCCCTTGATTTTCGCAGGTTCGAACTTTGCGAAACGTCTATACCACGGTTTTTCAAAAATATTAATTAAAAAATACTTTGCGTCCCCCCCCCTATACCATGGTTTTTCCCGCCCGATGACATCATATGTCATTGCCAAACTTTCGTCTGCCTTTAAAAAACATTTTTAAAAATAAACTTTAATAAATAAACATGGTGAGTAATAATCTAAATGGTTGCTAATCTAATGGTTGTAATTTAGGTGTTTAAAGTGCTACGGGAAGGCTTGTGATACTGTTCATTGCCAAAAATAGTGTATTTACTTCCGCATCTCTTTTTCGCGGAAATTCGACTTTCGCAGGCGGTCTCGGAACACATCCCCCGCGAAAATCGAGGGAACACTGTACATTCCTCTCCCAAATTCTCACAATGAAATATACTAATCAGAAACAGTCTGAAAAAGAGACAAGTTGCTACCTGAGAAAACATTTGGCAAGATAGGCTATTATAACATGTAAAATAGGATAAGGACTTACAAAAATTGTCTCTGTTCTTGAGCCCACTGATTAAAAAGGGATGATAATCAAATAATTGTTTGGAGGAAGCCAGTAGAAAATGAATAACAGATGTGCATGTGCTTATAATATTGAGCCCCATTTCTTTTTCTCACTGTTTCCAGCTAATAGTGCTGAGCCTCCTTTCAAGCTTCTGCCAATAATAATAGTATTGCTAATGCGGGAAGAGCACACAATAATAATAATAATAATAATAATAATAATAATAATAATAATAATAATTTATTAGATTTGTATGCCGCCCCTCTCCGAAGACTCGGGGCGGCTCACAACAGTAATAAAAACAGTATAACAATGGAACAAATCTAATAATAAAAATTATATAAAAACCCCCAACTGTTAAAAACCATACAATACATACCAAACATAAAATATAAGAAAGCCTGGGGGAGATGTGTCGGTTTTCTTCTTTGGTATGTGTTGTTGTTAGCTCTGGCCCAGCTCCTGCCCCAAGGACTGTGGATGTGGGGGAGACATCCACATGCCGCAGGCCTGTTTTGCCCCCGGTGGAATCTGATGATGAAGGCTCCTCTGACCAAGAAGACATGAGTGACAGGGAGGAGGAGAGTGTGGCAGACAGCTCAGAAGGAGATCAATTATCTAGCTCCTCCTTGGATTCAGAACAAGAGTTAATGATACAGCCATGCATGCGGAGAGCGATGCATAGGCAACAACAACTGAGAGATTATTATCAAAGAAAATGAGGCCACCTGTGGTTGGGTGGGGCTGTGGTCATTAGTGAGGCTGCTATAAATAGCAGCCTATGGGTTTGGCAATTGGGGAGGATTATCTGATTTTTGTGTTTCATGACTGCTTTGCTGACTTTGACCTTTTGTGTGCTGATTTTCCCCCCGCTTTGAAACTAAACCAGAGCAAAGTGTGTTTCACTTTGTGACAGAAGAAGGACTGTGAATTGCCTCACAGCTGCAAGCTAAGTATCACAGAACTGATAAGGGACTTGTACAAATTACCAGTTGGTTTGGAGATGAGTGCTCTTTGCTATACCAAAAGAGGGCTTGGTTTAAGTGAATTTTCATTATAAAGAACATTGTTCTGAATTTTCAAACGTGTGTGTGTCTGAAATTTGTACCTGTGAATTTTTGGGAGGATTCTACCAGAGAGCCCGACAGAACAGTATGTCTGATCGTTTCCCAGGGAGAAATCATGGCTTAAATCTACTCAGATTTTAGCATTCTTTCCAGAATTACCTCTTTTTCTCAAGCATGCTTTTATATTGTCACCCCACTGCTGTTTGTCTGTTTACCAGTTTTTTAATCTTGGTTGCTCAGCCATAGTCCTGTTTCCTGTTCTTTTTCCTTTTAATTATTATTAATATTACTATATTGATGGTCTTTGACCGTAAATAAAATTTATTATTAAATGTAATTATTTTCTTGTTCAGAAGCATATTTTTTGGTGTTTAGATGACTCCTTGGTAATATGAATTTAGTGAAAACTACTAGTCAACAGCCTAGAGTCTTTCTGGAAGCTGGAATCTATAAATAGATGTATAAATAAATAAACGGTGACTTATTTCCTGCGTGTCTGTGTATATGTACATTGATACATGAAAATTAGGAGAGTTTGATGATTTGACATATACCAATTTAGACACACTATCGTTATTGATTAAAAATAGCACAATTGTCTACCTTTTAATGCAGTGTGCTTTCCAGTTCGATTCTCCAATTGATAGAGGCAAATTTTGTTTCTGATATCTGGCAGATCAATGGCCACAGGAAGCAGAGGGGCTGAGCCTGAGCAGAGTTATTACCTCATTATCCATGGCACAGGGTTAGTTTGACAATCTGTGCTCTTGCAGAGAAGGGAAAGAGGACGATATGGACACTACTTAATAACACTCGAAACAGAATACCCTACGAGACTAGACTTTCAATCCTGGGCCTAGAAAGCTTAGAACTAAGACGCCTTAAACAAGATCTAAGTATTGCCCACAAGATCATAGGCTGCAACGTCCTGCCTGTCGGCAACTACTTCAGCTTCAACCACAACAACACAAGAGCACACAACAGATTTAATCTTAATATTAAGCGCTCCAAACTTGACTGTAAAAAATATGACTTCAGTAACCAAGTTGTTGAAGCATGGAACTCCATAGTGTCATCCCCAAACCCACAACACTTTACCCTTTGATTATGTATGGTTGACCTATCCAGATTCCTAAGAGGTCAGTAAGGGGCGAGTACAAATGCACTAGAGTGCCTTCCGTCCACTGTCCTATTGCTCTCCTATATCTCCTATACCTTTCTTCTATTCCTATATCTCTTCTTCTATTCTTTCATTGATATGTTCTATTACTGTATCTTCTTTTCTATTATTTCTTAAATATATTTTACTATGAGTATCCCCTCTATAACCTTTAATTCTATAATTCATTGTGTATTGGACTAAATAAACAAACAAACAAACAAACAAACATCTTTCGGAGTGACATAACTTCCCACCTGAGTTTGTGATTCAAAGGATAATCACAGACCTACCTAATACAGTGATACCTTGTCTTACAAACTTAATTGGTTCTGGGACAAGGTTCTTAAGGTGAAAAGTTTGTAAGACGAAACAATGTTTCCCATAGGAATCAATGGAAAAGCGATTAATGCGTGGAAGCCCAAATTTCACCCCTTTTGCCAGCCGAAGCGCCCACTTTTGCACTGCTGGGATTCCCCTGAGGGTCCCCTCCATGGGAAACCCCACCTCCGGACTTCTGTGTTTTTGCGATGCTGTGATTTCGCTGAGGCTCCCCTCGCTGGGAAACCCCACCTCCAGACTTCCGTTGCCAACGAAGCGCCTGTTTTTGCACTGCTGGGATTTCCCTGCTAGGATTCCCCTGCAGCATCACAAAAACACGGAAGTCCGGAGGTGAGGTTTCCCATGGAGGGGACCCTCAGGGGAATCCCAGCAGCACAAAAATGGGCGCTTCGCCGGCAACGGAAGTCCAGAGGGGGGCATCCCAGTGGTGGTGGTGGGTTTGTAAGGTGAAAATAGTTTGTAAGAAGAGGCAAAAAAATCTTAAACCCTGAGTTTGTATCTCGAAAAGTTTGTAAGATGAGGCATTTGTAAGATGAGGTATCACTGTACTATGAGAGGAGGGTTTTCTTGGAAGGAATGGCTCAAATTGCTGAACCATTTTCTGCAAATGAAACATGCAGAGCAGAATTTGGTAATTTTCTTGCTGCTTTGTCAAGCAATAGCTATTTGCCATTGTATGTTACTAGAAAGCTTAAGGTGATCAAAGTCTCATAAACATTTTATTCACAACAATAAAGCATTGACAAAGAATGAAAGGAAAAAAAGGTAACTTTGCACTACATTGATTTTAACAAAAGGGAAATGTTGGCTCAGAAGTACTAATTAGTAAGGATTCAGTTAAACACTGACATTGGTAAAAGGCTATTATAATAACAGCAACAAGTGCGGTCCAATTGTTACAAGCCTTTAAAAAGAAAATATTACAAAGAAGCTAGTATTAAAATCATCTTATTTTAAAGCTGGGGGTTGCCCTTACAAATATTAATGTGCTTTTGTAAGTAAGACACTGGTTATATTCAAGTATTTAAATGAAAATATTTGTATGATTATTAGAAATGATATAGCCTCCCATTTTTCCCCCCGTTTCATCATGGGCATAGAATATATTTTGGTAATCGACAGTCTCCTTGTAGAAGAAGAAAAGTTATACAGTGATACCTTGTCTTACAAACTTAATTGGTTCCGGGATGAGGTTCTTAAGGTGAAAAGTTTGTAAGACGAAACAATGTTTCCCATAGGAATCAATGGAAAAGCGATTAATACGTGCAAGCCCAAAATTCACTCCTTTTGCCAGCCAAAGCGCCCGTTTTTGCGCTGATGGGATTCCCCTGAGGTTCTCCTCCATAGGAAACCCCACCTCTGGACTTCTGTGTTTTTGTGATGCTGCAGGGGAATCCCAGCAGGGGAATCCCAGCATCACAAAAACAAGTGCTTCGCGGAGGCGGGGCATCCCAGCGGCTGTGGTGGGTTTGTAAGGTGAAAATAGTTTGTAAGAAGAGGCAAAAAAATCTTAAACCCCGGGATTGTATCTTGAAAAGTTTGTATGACGAGGCGTTTGTAAGATGAGGTATCACTGTATCTGGTTCTCAGAAGCTTTAGTAATAGGTAGTGTGGTGGGTATCCATACCCATGTGCCTTTGGATCATTTCCTTTCTACCTGCTAAGTTATTTGCCTAACTTGTTTTCCTGAGATTTAGATAGAGACATATGCACGCACCAATCTGCAGCAGCGCTCAAATTTCTGAGAATACCTGGGGCTCAAATAAATGTCACAGGTTGTTTTTATTTTGACAATAGAAACTGGTTAATTATTGTTGTCCATTGTTTTATTTGGCAATATGCCCCTGTAAAAGTCTGTTGAGGCTAGTAGTGAGCATTTTGTTTGGTTAGAAGAGATTGAATGCATTCTTATCCACTGCCTTTCAATAAATTGGAGATCTGTAACTATTTGTCTGTCTGTCTGTCTGTCTGTCTGTCTGTCTGTCTGTCTGTCTGTCTATCTATTTATTGGATTTGTATGCCGCCTCTCTCCGCAGACTCGGGGCGGCTAACAACAGTAATAAAACAGCATATAATAATAATCCAATACTAAAAACAGTTAAAAACCCATTATTATAAAAACCAAACTTACATACAGACATACCATGGATAAAATTGTAAAGGCCTAGGGGAAAGAGTATCTCAGTTCCCCCATGCCTGGCGGCAGAGGTGGATTTTAAGCAGCTTACGAAAGGCAAGGAGGGTGGGGGCAATTCTAATCTCTGGAGGGAGTTGGTTCCAGAGGGCCGGGGCCGCCACAGAGAAGACTCTTCCCCTGGGTCCCGCCAAGCAACATTGTTTAGTTGACGGGACCCGGAGAAGACCCACTCTGTGGGACCTAACTGGTCGCTGGGATTCGCGCAGCAGAAGGCGGTCCCTGAGATAATCTGGTCCGGTGCCATGAAGGGCTTTATAGGTCATAACCAACATTTTGAATTGTGACCAGAAACTGATCGGCAACCAATGCAGACTGCGGAGTGTTGGTGTAACATGGGCATATTTGGGAAAGCCCATGACTGCTCTCGCAGCTGCATTCTGCACGATCTGAAGTTTCCGAACACTTTTCAAAGGTAGCCCCATGTAGAGAGCGTTACAGTAGTCGAGCCTCGAGGTGATGAGGGCATGAGTGACTGTAAGCAGTGACTCCTGGTCTAAATAGGGCCACAACTGGTGCACCAGGCGAACCTGGGCTAATGCCCCCCTCACCACAGCTGAAAGATGTTTCTCTAATGTGAGCTGTGGATCGAGGAGGATGCCCAAGTTGCGAACCCTCTCTGAGGGGGTGAATGATTCTTCCTCCAGGGTAATGGACAGACAGATAGAATTGTCCTTGGGAGGTAAGACCCACAGCCACTCCGTCTTTTCTGGGTTGAGTTTGGGTTTGTTGACACCTATCTTGACACCCATTTTGTGAAGAGCTGGTTCTCCTCCCTAGTGTCAGCTATTTGAGAGAGTGTGAAACAAATTACTAGAAATCCAGTTATGCTTGGATTATCTACTTTTCATAACGGGAATGAAGGATTTTTATGTTCTTACAATATAGCTACCGTGTTTCCCCGATAGTAAGACCCCCCCGATTGTAAGACATATGGGGGGTTTCAGGGGGGTGGGCTAATATAAGCCATACCCCAAAAGTAAGACATATGTCTTACTTTCGGGGAAACATGGTACTAAAAGCGAGGGAGGCGTCCGCTACTCCCGCCGCCGCCTTTGCTGTCCCCGCCGCGCCTGGGGCTGCCTGCCTGCCTGCTGCCGTAGCCGGGTTGGGCGCGGGGCATCCTCGGTGTTGGGCAGCAGCGGGAGGAGCCGCAGCCTCCGGAGCCGGCCAGCCGGGCGCCCCCAGGATGCGCATTGCAGACCGGCCCCACCGCGGCACAGGAGGGATGGAGGCCAGGCCCGACGGGCAGCCGCGCCTGCCGCGCAACGCCGCCTAATGCCGCCCGCCCGGAGGAAAAGAGGCCTCGCCCGGGCCGAAGCCGCCTTTGGTCTCCCCTCCGCGCCTGGGGCTGCCTGCCTGCCTGCTGCCGTAGCCGGGCTGGGCACGGGGCATCCTCGGCGTTGGGCAGCAGTGGGAGGAGCCGCAGCCTCCGGAGCCAGCCAGCCGGGCGCCCCCAGGACGCGCATCGCGGACCGGCCCCGCCGCGGCGCAGGAGGGATGGAGGCCGGGCCCGATGGGCAGCCGTGCCTGCCGCGCAACGCCGCCTAACGCCGCCCGCCCGGAGGAGAAGAGGCCTTGCCCGGGCCGAAGCCCGAAGACGAGCCGGCCCCGGTGCCCGGGACAATATAACACATACCCCCAAAGTAAGACACAGTGGGGCTTTTGGGGGTAAAAAGATAGTAAGACACTGCCTTACTATCGGGGAAACACGGTAGCTTGCATCAATCTGTATTTTTGACATGAAATAATTGTTTGTTGCATGTTGCTGTTTATGCCTCACTGAAAAGGCAGATTCAGATGCAAAATATGGGGGCCTTCTTTTAATATCTTCTCATTTCTCTCTTTTCAGCTTTTGTAATGTGCATAGAATTAATGGGTAAAGAACAAAGAGATAGTGTGGTTTAGTGGTTAAATTATTTTTAACTTCTAGACTATAGTGTATCCTGAGCTATAGCGGTACTTTGGGTGATTTGGGGCTACCACTCTCTTTCAGGAAGTAAAAAATAGGAGGAGGAGCTTCAACCGCAACAACACAAGAGCACGCAACAAATTCAAACTTAATATTAATCGCTCCAGGCTTGACTGTAAAAAATATGACTTTAGCAATCGAGTTGTCGAAGCGTGGAACTCATTACCGGACTCAGTAGTGTCAACCTGTAACCCCCAACATTTCTCCCTTAGACAATCCACGATTGACCTCTCCAGGTTCCTAAGAGGTCAGTAAGGGGCGTACATAAGTGCACTAGCTTGCCTTTCGTCCCCTGTCCAATTGTCTCTCCTTATCTCATATACCTGTCATATATCTTCTCCTCTACTTTTATATCTTTTCTTTATATATAATACTTCATGTCTATCCTCTTCAGTATGTATTGTGTATTGGACTAACTAACTAACTAACTAACTAACTAACTAACTAACTAACTAACTAACTAAATAAATAAATAAATAAATAAATAAATAAATAAATAAAATAAAATAAATGTATGCTTCTTTGAGTTCTTATACACAATGATGGAATATAAAACTAATAAATAATAATAATAACAACAGATTTGGAAGGTTGGACCTTCTTGTCCAACCTCATGCTTAGGCAGGAATGAGCCGGGGTGGTGCAGCAGGTAGAGTGCTGTACTGCAGGCCACTGAAGCTGACTTGTAGATCTGAAGGTCAGCGGTTCAAATCTCATCACCGGCTCAAGGTTGACTCAGCCTTCCATCCTTCCGAGGTGGGTAAAATGAGGACCCGGATTGTGGGGGCAATAGGCTGGCTCTGTTAAAAAAGTGCTATTGCTAACATGTTGTAAGCTGCCCTGAGTCTAAGGAGAAGGGCGGCATAAAAATTGAATAAACAAACAAACAAACAAACAAACAAACAAACAAACAAACAAACCCTACATTACTTCCGGCAGATGGTTATCCAATGTCTTAAAAACTTCCAATGTTGGAGCATTCACAACTTCTGGAGGCAAGCTGTTCCACTGGTTAATTGTTCTAACTGTCTAATTATGATATTTCAATTTCCAGGAAATGTTTATTATTAATTTAATATCCCAGTGTTGCATATCTCCCTGAGGAAAAAGTTGTGGAACCTTCAATAAAATAGGTGAAATACTAATTGCTTTCTACCTTTGACATTTGTTTTAAGAACATGCAAACAGCATCAATAAAATATTGCTGTCTGTTATATTTTCTTTTACCCAAGACACCTACCACTTTAAGCAAGCATTTCAGTTTAATGCCAAGTACTTCAAATCAACTCATTTTAGTTTACACTTCATCAAGTGTAATCTTGTTTGTAAAGTGATGTAAGAACATTAAGTCATTTACCAAGTTGTGTTGCTGATACTTTTTTTTTTTGGCTACAAGTCACCCTGAACTCTTGAATTCCTTATGCAGTTGACTTGCCATGATAAAACAATGCAAAGAGCATTGGAAAACTCAAATCGAATCTGGGTCCTTGGAAAAGCAATGCATTGACTTTTTAAATTTAATTTATTATAATAACAAGAGTAAGTGATAGCTTAGATTGACAGATGTTAAGTAAGCAAGAACATTTCGTATTTTTTGGAGTACAAGATGAACCTTTTATCTCCCTAAAAGAGGCTGAAAATTTGGGTGAGTCTTAACTCCGAATGTAGCTTTTTTGAAACTCCCCCCCAGCCCTAACTAGGTGCTATCTATCTTCCCAGCTTCTTACTCCTTTTTCCAGCCCCAAGTCTTTGCAGACTTTATTTATTTAGTTAGTTAGTTAGTTAGTTAGTTAGTTAGTTAGTTCAATACACAATGAGGGTTTTAGTGGGTATATATCTATATACACATAGTAAAATACATAATGAAGGTTATAGAGGAGATACTCATAGTAAAATATATCTAAGAAATAATAGAAAATAACCTGGAGATAAAATAATGTGCTGAAGCTGAACAGATTCAGATGAATACCTGGTAGGTGTTGTGGTTCAGCCTGAGGCTGCTCAGGGACCGTCTGTGTCTCTGCTGGCTCGATGCCCGGAGGAGGATGACAGCGAAGAGGAGGGGGCTGAGCAGTCGGATGGGGGAGAGGAAAGTCAGGAATGGGACAAAGGAGAACAGCAGGAGAGCCCTGGGGGGGGGGGCTCTCCCCAGCCAGTAGCTTGGAGTCATTAGGTGATGAAGCACAAGCCGTCATTGACATGCGACAGAGACGTTCAGATCAAAGAAAGGAGCAATTAAAGAAGTATTATCAGCACTGAATTAGGAACAGCTGGGCTTGGGTATGGTCCTCCTTAGCAGGGTTTAAAAGGCAGGCAAGCCCTTGAAGCCATGTGGAGTGTTATCAGTTGGAGTTACGGTGATCTGCTTTGTTGTCTCTGTTTCTGGCTTGTGGCCCAGCAGTTTGGAAGACCCGTGGGAGGTGTAGGTCTGCTATCTACCGCCTTGTCTTGGCAGCAAGAATCCTGTATTGCTGCATGGACTTTTGCCTTTGTGGATATATTTGAAGATACAGCGTTTTCCTGTTTGTAAGGACATTTTCTGTTACCTGTGTTTTTCTTGAATTTTATAAACTGCCTTTGCCTTTTACCGGTGTGTCTGGCTTCTCTTTTTGGGTTGGTCTTGGCTTCCAGAGTGACCCAGACAGAACAGTAGGTAGATTTTTTTCTCCGATTTTCCTCCCCCCAAACTAAGGTGCGTTTTATAATCCAAAAAATACAGTAAATGTACATTTCCCACATTCAGATAAAAGTAACTCTGTTTTCTGCAACAGTTTTTCTACTAACTTTGGTGTGCTAGGCATGTAATAGATGTGCCTATATGCCATTTGTCTGAATATTTTAATAATCAAGGCCCTTATATAGGGTGGCGTTTTGTGTTGATATATTCCACATTTTAAAACTCTGATATTCTGTTTGTAGAGTTTATACCACAATGTTCATGGGTTTCCCTGTTAGAATATTATACAATACTAGCAATGAGCATTTCACCTTTCAATGGTTCACTCTAAGTGGCTCTTCTCTTGAAGGTCACTTGAAAACCACTACAGGTAATCCTTGACTTACAATTATTTGTTTAACAACTGCTTGAAGTTATCATAGTGCTGCAAAAAAAAAAAAAAGACTTTTGCACTTTATTTATTTATTTATTAGATTTGTATGCCGCCCCTCTCCGAAGACTCGGGGCAGCTAACAACAGTATAAAAAGACAATGTAAACAAATCTAATATTAAAAATAATCTTAAAAAACCCAATTTAAAGAACCACTCATACATACAAGCATACCATGTATAAATTCTATAAGCCTAGGGGGAAGGGGAATTTCAATTCCCCCATGCCTGACGACAGAGGTGGGTTTTAAGGAGCTTGCGGAAGGCAAGGAGGGTGGGGGCAACTCTGATATCTGGGGGGAGCTGGTTCCAGAGGGCCGGGGCCACCACAGAGAAGGCTCTTCTCCTGGGTCCCGCCAAATGGCATTGCTTAGTCGACGGGACCCGGAGAAGGCCACTTATGACCGCTGTAGGATCCCCGTGATCAAATTTCAGTTATTTGGCAATTGGCCAATAGATGACAGATGTAGAGTCCCAGAGACATGTGATTGCCATTTGCAACAGGACACTTCTGACAGACAAAGCTCAAATCACCTGACAACATGTGATTTGCTGCATCACTTAACCACAGACATTCCAGTTCAAATTGTAGTCATAAGTTGAGTATTGCTTGTACAGTATTTGCATATTATGCCATTGTTACAGGAGCTGTACTGGCTGCTGTTGCTTCCAGGTGTAATTCAAAGTGCTCATTATAAATTATATACAGCGTTCCCTCGATTTTCGCGGGTTCAAACTTCGTGAAAAGCCGATACCACGGTTTTTCAAAAATATTAATTAAAAAATACTTTGCGGGGTTTTTCCCTATACCACGGTTTTTCCCACCCGATGACGTCATAAGTCATCACCAAACTTTCGTCCGCCTTTAATAAATATTTTTTTTAATAAACTTTAATAAATAAACATGGTGAGTAATAATCTAAATGGTTGCTAAGGGAATGGGAAATTGTAATTTAGAGGTTTAAAGTGTTAAGGGAAGGCTTGGGATACTGTTCATAGCCAAAAATAGTGTATTTACTTCTGCATCTCTACTTCGCGGAAATTCATCTTTCGCGGGCAGTCTTGGAACGCATCCCCCATGAAAATTGAGGGAACACTGTATAGCTTTAAGATGGGAACCTTCAAGACTATCTCTCTTTATCAGGTAGAATCTGTCTACCCAATAAGATTCAACAGAGTTGGGATACAGTGTTCCCTCGATTTCCGCAGGGGATGCGTTCCGAGACCGCCCGCAAAAGTCGAATTTCCGCGAAGTAGAGATGCGGAAGTAAATACACCATTTTTGGCTATGGACAGTATCACAAGCCATCGCTTAACACTTTAAACCCCTAAATTACCATTTCCCATTCCCTTAACAACCATTTACTCACCATTATTACTGGTACTCACCATTAAATAAGACACTTAGTGATCCTGATATTTATAAATATAATTATTTATTAACAATAATTATTATTTTTATTTATTTGCAAAAATTATTAGTTTGGCAATGACATATGGGAAAAACCGTGGTATAGAGAAAAAACCGCAAAGTATTTTTTAATTGATATTTTTTGAAAAACCGTGGTATAGGCTTTTCGCAAAGTTCGAACCCGCGAAAATCGAGGGAACACTGTAGTTTGAAATAGGACAAATGAAGCTGGGAAACAATTAAGCTCTGATGTGTTTTTGGAAAAAAATGGTTAAAATGGTGAATTTCCACAGCTCCTTTGGAAATAAATTTTTTTAGTGCTGAATTGTGATGTTTTCTTGATAATTAAGATGAAGATGGTGGTGTATAAGTTAAAAACTGAGATTTTGATTTGATTTTGATTGATAATTATTGTTTGGTTCTGGTTATATTGGACAGGAGTGCAAACAGCCAATATTTGAAAATTGAGGCCGCTTAAAGCCGCAATAAATAAATCTAAAAATGGCAAGTAAGCTTGTTAACAGTTTTCAGGATTATAAGGAGATTGAAAGCTGCAGAAAATGGGTAGTGTGGGACTGAATATTGTACTGGAATCACTGGTTGTGCCTTCTTGTACAATCAAAGCAATGCATTCCTTGTTTTAAGGAAGTGAATCGCTTATTTTAGGGAAGTGAACGCCACTGGGATATAATTGTTATATTAGCTGTTACATTAACTGGGGAAATTGCTATATTGGGGTTGCCTGATAGAAGTAAACTCACAAATGGCTGTTGGCTATACATAGCTTTCGAATGACAGAAGATGTGGAAGTGTGAATTCTGCTATTGTATATGCTTATGATGCAAAACATATCTTTAAACTGAAAGTATCTTGGTTGTTCTGTCGGGCTCTCTGGTACACTCCTCCCAAAAATTCACAGGTACAAATTTCAGACACACACACGTTTGAAAATTCAAAACAATGTTCTTTATAATGAAAATTCACATAAACTAAGCCCTCTTTTGGTATAGCAAAAAGCACTTGTCTCCAAACAAACTGGTAATTTGTACAAGTCCCTTATCAGTTCTGTGATACTTAGCTTGCAGCTGTGAAGCAATTCACAGTCCTTCTTCTTTCACAAAGTGAAACACACTTTGCTCTGGTTTAGTTTCAAAGCGGGGAAAAATCAGCACACAAAAAGTCAAAGTCAGTAAAGCAGTCACGAAACACAAGGATCAGATAATCCTCCACAATGGCCAAACCCACAGGCTGCTATTTATAGCAGCCTCACTAATTACCACAGCCCCACCCAACCACAGGTGGCCTCATTTTCTTTGATAATAATCTCTCAGTTGTTGTTGCCTATGCATTGCTCTCCCCATGGGTGGCTGTATCATTAACTCTTGTTCTGAATCCAAGGAGGAGCTAGATAATTGATCTCCTTCTGAGCTGTCTGCCACACTCTCCTCCTCCCTGTCATTCATGTCTTCTTGGTCAGAGGAGCCTTCATCAGCAGATTCCATGGTGGGGGGGGGGAACAGGCCTGCAGCATGTGGATGTCTCCTCCACATCCACAGTCCTTGGGGCAGGAGCTGGGCCAGAGCTAACCACAACACTTAGTACTTCTGTTCAATCTCTAAATTACTTGATACCGCCTAGGGAAAAATAGTAGCAGTATGACCAACTCAGGCTGTGACATACTTACAAAAAAAAGCTTGATTATTTGGAATATTCTCAAGGTTACCTGTTCTATTTTTGGCTATAGTCATTTATGATACTTGGTTACTGTCATAACCCCTGAAAGTCAGCAAATCCACCTAGTATGAATTCTGCATCCCCTCCTACTTTTGGTAATTGAATTCAATCCATTTAAGATTTTTGCATTTTTTTCTTTACATGGTTTTTCATGTATTTACAAATTAAAAATTTCTACCTAAAGTAGTTCTGTATTTTAGTGTGGATAAGATCAAATTAGAAATATGTTTAGATTTTTAATGTACCTGTGTATAGTTGAAGGAATTGGCAGATTTGATGTATAAATGTGCTGTGTCTTAAAGCATCCGTATTATTAACTTGAAGATACAAAACAAAGGATATTTTTATGTTCCTGAGTCTTGAACTATGCTGAAATCTGAAAGTTGAGTTATGAGTGTAACATAGAAAGGATTAGTTGAGGGAACTGAAGCTTTGGGAGTCATTTTAAAGTGCTGTAATAATATTTGGCTTGCAAGCTATGAATTCTTGGTAGTTAGATACAGTATATTTAAACAGATGATCAACTGATTTGTATCACATTACAGTAGTATTTTCTAAATGGGAAGAAAACAGACATTTATAGTGTTTATAACTGAAGCACAAATCTTTTCTTTCTTTCTGTTTTATGTAGTCGTGGTAATTTGCATCTGATGTCCAGGACCAATAATAACCAAGTATGTGAGAGTTAAATTCCAGATATATGAAACAGCTGTTCCCTGAATCTGGATGTTGGTAAAGGTATAGCAGTAACAGGAACAAGTAGCCGGGAATGTTTTCAATCTAGTTGAGAATTCTATGCCAATTATGGTTGTTGTAGAAAATTATGTTTGTTTGTATGATCTTAGGTTTCATCAAGACCAAGTAATTGCAGTACATTTAGCATTTGAAAAATGGGCAGAAACTGTACTTATGGTAGTTCTTACTTATTTGGATGCCCTCCGGATATATAGATTCTCCGTACTGAAGGAGCGGGTCCAGCAGTCACATGGGGTTGCTCATGTCCAATCCGGTGGAACTGAGCCTAGTATTAAAAAAGCTTGCCGGATCCGCCCCTTCCCCAGAATTCGCTCAGTTCGCATATCCTGCGGTTGTTTTGTGATAGCTCGTTCAACATTCTAACACCTTCCCTTCGATCTTTCCTTCAAAAAGTAGTAAGATTTATTGTCTTTATTTATTTACTTGCACTAATTGCGCCAGCCGTTTAAAAGAAAAAAAAGAAAAGAAGCGGCTCGGCTTTTTTCCTTGGGAGAAGTTGCGGTTTCGTTTCCCCCCGGCGGTTTTGCCGGTTACGATTCCTGCGGCCGCTTGTGGATTCTTCTAATCCCTTGGCCTGGAGGTCCTAGTGCAAGTATTTATCCATTGAACTATTGATTATTTATTGTATACAATTATTTAAGGGCTTATAAAATACCTCCTGCGGAGTGAGACGCCTTCTAGTCTCCTGGACTTAGTCGATCGCTTTTCCCTTAAGAAATTCTACGGAGCGATTTTTTCGGCGCGAAGGCCTTCGCGCCCTTTTTTAAAATCTAGGCCTCTCGTGTTGGCCTTCTGCCAGCCGCGTAGGCCTCAGTCCACCGCGTGGATCCGGGAGCGGGCCTTGGGGGTCCCAGGCTAAATTCTCCACCGGCTAAGCCTCCAACCAGAGTGCCTTGGTTTACTTAATTACAAAGTTTAGGGAGGCTGGCCCCGCTGGATTTGGGGGCACGAACTCTGGGTTTGCCCAGATTGTCCTCACGTTTCAGCAGCTTCGAGGCCTCGAAGCAGGATCCATTCCTCTTGGGAAGTCCTTGAAATCTTCTCCTTATAATTCAGTTATTGGCTCAGCCTTGTCTTCTGTTAATTGTCAGACTATGGCTACTTTTCCCAAGAGAGGCACAACTAAAGGTCCCAGAGAGGCCAGGCCTACAGGCGATGAGATTACTAGTATCCCCCAGGCCTCTTCCTCCTCTTCTCCAGGGGCCCGCCCCTCGACCAAGGTCACCAGGGCCGAGAAGAGAAGGGACCTAGCCCTACAAAAAATTCATGACAAATCAGCAAAACGTTTGAAAGTGCAGGCCCAAGTAATCAGTAGTCAAGACCCACCAGAGGCCTCTAGTCTGCCTCCTTCTGGGGTCCCTGTGTTATCTCTGGATGAGCCAAACCTAGACAGACCCCAACCTAACCTATGGGGCATAGGTCCAGAGGAACCAGATATTATTGAAGATTCCCCCCAGCCAGGATCCTCCCAGGCCTTTAGGGATTCTTCTGCCATTTCTGCTGATATTTCCAGTTTACCTCCTGAGTTCCAATCTATTTTTGCTGTGTTGTCCAAAGCCATTGATGCCAAACTCTCTACCATCAATGAGCTTCCTTTACCTCTTCCTCCTTCTCGTTCCTCCCGCCCCTTGGGTTCTTCCCCAGCGGTCAGAGCTCCTATTCAGGATGATTCAGAATCCTCCCAGGATGAATATGAGGATGTAGAGGAGGATGAAGACCCTTTTCAGGGCTTATCAGAGGATGAGGAATCCCAAATAAAGGTCCCTCCTCCAATTACTATTTTTCCTTCTCAACTATTCAAATCTCTCCTCCTCAAAGCTAGAATTTCTACGGGATTAGCGGCCCAGGAGAAACAAGCCTCCACTTCCACTGATCCCCCGGAGGAGAATCTACCTTACTTCACAGAGGAACAGGAGGATAACGAGGTAATTCCTATGCCTAAATTGTTTAAAGATGCCTTACTCAAACAGTGGGATTTTCCAGCCTCTGGCCTTAATCCCTCCACCAAGGACAGAAAGTTGTATAAACTCTCCTCTTCCTATGAAGAGCTTCTATCCTTTCCCAAACCAGATGAACCTGTCAAGATTCTTCACTCGGCAGCGGCTGTGCCAGGCGAGGCGGAGGAAGTCCTCCGCCCAGAGGACAAGCGCATTGAGCAAATGCTCAAAAGAGGATTCACCGCTGATTCCTGGGCCATTAAAAGTTCTGCAGCGGCCTCCTTCTTCTCCAGAGCCATGCTGCTGTGGCTTCGCCAACTTCAACAGCACATTCCTCCCGATGACTTGAGAGGTCAACAAGACTTCAACAAGGTCTTTGCAGCTGCCCAGTACGTGGCTGATGCCACCTTGCAATCTACTAGATTTTCTGCTAAGTCTATTGCAGCTTCTACAACGGCAAGAAGACTCCTATGGATTCGCCCTTGGCAAGCGGGAGTTCGCCAAAAGTGGCAGTTATCCCAGGGCCCCTTAAAGCGCGACCTTCTCTTCGGTGATCTTCTGGATCCACTCCTCACGGAGACCACGGACAAGAAGAAGGTTTTGGGTCCAACCACGAAAAAGGTTACCAAAACGCAGTCCTTTCGTCGCCCAGGGCGCCAGCAAGATCAAGCGGCTTCCTATCAGAGATCTCCAGGTCAGTATTCCCCCCGCTTTCGTTCCCAAGGCAGGAACTCCAGGGGTAGAGGGTTTCGTTTCCAAAGGGGAGCTTCCTCTAACAGGGCTTCAAAAAAACCTAGATGGTAATCTTACCTCCATTCCCATAGGGGGTCACCTAGCTCATTTCGCCTCTAATTGGCGTCGCACCTCCAAGGACCCTTGGGTCATTGACACTGTTCAAACAGGCCTTCTTTTAGAATTTATTTCTCCTCCCCCAAAACGTTTTATTTCCTGCCCTTCTCCCAGGTCATCCTCAGATTGTAACCGTATGGAGGAGGCCATTTCTCATCTATTGTCCATCAGAGCCATTCAACCGGTCCCTTCCGGTCAGAAGGGCCTAGGTTTTTACTCCATCCTATTTATGGTTCCAAAGTCCTCCGGAGGTTGGAGAGCCATTTTGGATTTAAAGAAACTAAACCTATTCATCAAAAATAGGAAGTTTAAGATGCACTCCTTGTCTTCTATTTTGGCCGCCATTCACTCGGGAGATTTCATGGTCTCCTTAGACCTCACTGAGGCCTACCTTCACATTCCTATAGCCAAGTGCCACAGAAAATTTTTACGTTTTTCCTTTCAAGGCAGGCATTTCCAGTATAGGGCGATGCCATTTGGCCTCTCCTCGGCCCCTCGGGTCTTTACAAAGCTCTTGGGGTCCCTGGCGGCCTATATCCGGGCGTCTCCCATCCACATTTTATGTTATCTTGATGATATTTTAATTCATGGGAACTCCCTAGAGAGAGTGAAAACAGACCTTTCTGTCACCATGTCAGTCCTCCAGGACCATGGATTTTCCATCAACTTTGATAAAAGTCACCTCCAACCTTCCACTTCCATTTCTCACCTGGGATCCATTATTGATTCAAAATCCTCCCAGGTTTTTCTCTCTCCCGAGAGAAAACTCAGTATAGTGGAGTTAATTTCTAACATTTTATCTAATCCTTCAGTATCCATAGTTACTCTATCTTCCCTTTTGGGGAAGATGGTGTCATGCATAGGCATCATTCCCTGGGCTCGCCTTCATGCTAGGGAACTCCAGTGGCTACTGTTGCCTTTTCAGAGATCGGGGCACAGCAACTCAAATCGACGCATTGTCATCCCACTGAGTGTTCGCAGATCCTTCAAGTGGTGGAAGTCTCCGGCCATGGACAGAGGATCCCCGTTCAGGTGCCCGGATCAATTTGTCATCACCACAGATGCCAGTCTATCGGGATGGGGCGCCCACGCCCAGGGGATGATAGCCCAGGGCACGTGGTCCCCGGAGGAAGCTTCCAGGCCAATCAATTGGCTAGAGTTAAGAGCCGTTTCCCTGGCTCTGAAGCATTTCTCTCCTCGCATTCCCAACCGGCACGTTCTCATTCTCACCGACAACATTGCCACAAAAAGCCATATCTGCAGACAGGGGGGCACGAGATCCAAGGCTCTCATGAGGGAGGCCCTCAAGTTGGACCTTTGGGCGGAAAAACATCTCCAGTCGCTCCTAGCCGATCACATCTCGGGGAGTCTCAACGTCCAGGCGGATTGGCTATCCCGAGCAACGATAGACCCAGGAGAGTGGAACCTTCATCAAGACCTGTTCCATCAAATCACCCTCAGATTCGGCCTACCAGTCCTGGATCTCTTCGCGACCAATGCGAACGCCCAACTCCCTCGCTTCTATTCCAGATTTCCATCCCCGGGAGCGGAAGCAATCAATGCCCTCCGGAGTCCATGGCCTCCAGGCCTACTCTACGCATTTCCTCCAATTCCAATCCTCCCGGACGTGATTCACAAGGTCCTCACCGAGAGGGCCCGAGTAATCTTAATCGCCCCTCATTGGCCCCGCCGGCCCTGGTTCGCGGATCTCCAACAGCTGTCCGTCCAGGACCCTTGGCGACTCCCCGTTTCGGGGGATATGCTGCGGCAGGGGGCCTCTTTCCATCCAGACCCGGAGTGGTTCCACCTCACCGCCTGGCTGTTATCAGGAGAGATTTAGAACTGCGTGGTCATGACCCCGATTCAGTGGAGGTCATTTTAAAGGCCAGGAGGGGCTCGACCAATCGAATCTACGACCACACGTGGTCCAAGTTTCACCAGTGGTGCCTACAGGAAGGTTTCTCCCCTCTGTGCATCCCCATACACAGAATTATTTCCTTCCTTATGCAAGGCTTCCATAAAGGACTTTCCACCAGCACCCTCCGGCGTCATCTGGCAGCCATTTCATCTGTCCTAGGGGGTCCCCGCAGACAGCCTCTCCGATCCTTCCCTGAAGTTCAGGAATTCCTCAAGGGCATAGCCAACCTCAGACCTTCCAAGGTCCACAGGTATCCATCCTGGGATTTGCCACGGGTTCTCCATTCCCTCACGCAGGCACCATACGAACCCCTAAAATCGGCGTCCCTCAGGTACCTATCCTTTAAGGTAGCTTTCCTGGTGGCTATTACCTCTGCCCGACGCATTTCGGAGCTGGCTGCCCTCTCAATCAGGCAGGACCTTTGCCAATTCCATCAGGACAAGGTAGTCTTGCGACTGGACCCCACCTTCTTACCCAAGGTCAGTTCCATGTTCCACAGATCTCAGGATATTGTCCTACCTTCCTTCTGCCTCCAACGAGACCATCCCTTGGCAATTAGATGGCACACCCTGGATCTCACCAGAGCGCTGAGAATATATATCCAACGCACAGGACCCTTTCGGAGGTCAGAAGCACTTTTTGTAGCCTATCATCCCAGAGTCATGGGGGCCAAAGTGTCTTCAACAGTAATAGGCCGTTGGATCAGAGGGACTATATCTAAGGCCTATGAGTCGGCCTCCCTCTCAGTTCCAAGGAACATCACTGCGCATTCCACCAGGAGCGCAGCCACCTCGGCCGCTTGGGCGACTCAAGCCCCGTTGGAGGAGGTCTGCAAAGCAGCCACTTGGGCCTCGCCAAATTCCTTCATCAGGCACTACAAAATTGATTCTTATGCTTCAGCGGACGCTGCCTTCGGCAGAAGGGTACTCCAATCCGTTATCTCACACGATAGCAAGCTAATCCCACCCTAGGGACCATCTATTGGGTATGTCCCATGTGACTGCTGGACCCGCTCCTTCAGTACGGAGAATAGGCGTTGATTGCTTACCTGAACGCCTCTTCTCGTACGGTGAGCGGGTACAGCAGTCACTTCCCGCCCTTGTATGTGTCTTCTTTACCTTTCTATATCTTTCTTCTTCTAACAATGAGAGTTGAACACTACAGAGCTTCACAACTGAGCCTAGTCTATGGATTCGCGAATTCTGGGGAAGGGGCGGATCCGGCAAGCTTTTTTAATACTAGGCTCAGTTCCACCGGATTGGACATGAGCAACCCCATGTGACTGCTGTACCCGCTCACCGTACGAGAAGAGGCGTTCAGGTAAGCAATCAACGCCTATTCCACATCCAATAATTCTTACCTAAGATATTTAGATGACAGTCAGTTTAGTAAAGGTTACTTGAACTGTTCTGAAATTTCTGACTAAGCCATTTTAAAAAGTATGTCATTGTTGTATAAACTGTATACATTGTGTTCTGTTGGGCTCTCTGGTAGAATCCTCCCAAAAATTCACAGGTACAAATTTCAGACACACACACGTTTGAAAATTCAAAACAATGTTCTTTATCATGAAAATTCACTTAAACCAAGCCCTCTTTTTGTATAGCAAAGAGCACTTGTCTCCAAACAAACTGGTAATTTGTACAAGTCCCTTATCAGTTCTGTGATACTTAGCTTGCAGCTGTGAGGCAATTCACAGTCCTTCTTCTTTCACAAAGTGAAACACATTTGCCCTGGTTTAGTTTCAAAGCGGGGAAAAATCAGCACACAAAAAGTCAAAGTCAGTAAAGCAGTCACGAAACACAAGGATCAGGTAATCCTCCACAATGGCCAAACCCACAGGCTGCTATTTATAGCAGCCTCACTAATTACCACAGCCCCACCCAACCACAGGTGGTATCATTTTCTTTGATAATAATCTCTCAGTTGTTGTTGCCTATGCATCGCTCTCCTCATGCGTGGCTGTATCATTAACTCTTGTTCTGAATCCAAGGAGGAGCTAGATAATTGATCTCCTTCTGAGCTGCCTGCCACACTCTCCTCCTCCCTGTCACTCATGTCTTCTTGGTCAGAGGAGCCTTCATCATCAGATTCCATGGGGGCGGGGGAAACAGGCCTGCAGCATGTGGATGTCTCTCCCACATCCACAGTCCTTGGGGCAGGAGCAGGGCCAGAGCTAACCACAACAGATTGCTGACCTTTTTCTCAGTCCAGCTTGATAATATGATTGTCTCTATCAAAGCTCTACAGAATTTAGGACCTGCGTAGGTGAGAACTTCCTCCCTCTGTGAAGTCCGGCTTTCTGTATCAACTCAATCTTTGCCTGCATTTCTACATTGTGCTAATTGTAAATCATAGTTTACAACCCATTAGTTTAAAACAAAACTTGCCTTAGTGTGATATGTGAAAACAGTCTGAATTAAAAAATGCTTCCTGGAAGGTTGGCAGTCAGACAAATGAGCCATGAATAGAAACATAGAGTTAAGCCTTATTTATATATCTTTTAAAATATTCAATCAGAAATCTAGGAAGGAAGCAAACAACTTAGAAAGTATGTTCCCCAGCAGCCAATACACAGGTAAGCAGGAAACATCACTATGTAAAACAATCAGGGGAAAGAAATAATCTAATCAAGACACCATCAAACAGGAAGTCACATCATCACAAATAGTAGCATGGCAAGCTGCTACATGTAAACAGTTGGCAAATCCTTGACTTGATGGTATTACCTAACCTGTGTAATCTGTCAGAAAACAAGGTAGCCTGGGGACAACTAAACAAGGTAGCTTGGGGACAACTAAACAGTTCCCCGTTTGTCTAAGTGATGTTATTAAAGTTGTGACTCCTCTGGAGATTGAATTGCCCCAGATGGGAGGAATAGATTCTGGTAACCCTAGTAAGACTGAATGTTTGTAAATTTGGATTTAGAGATTTTCTATCTAGTTTTGAATTGGATTCCACTCTCCGGATAGTCCTAATATATAATGTGAGGCTCTCCTAGACCCACAACATCTGTATGAAGAACCATTGGAAAACAAGGCTCAGAGAAACTGTACAGATTTTTCTTGTGTGCCAGATGTGGTTTTTCCTGGATCATGTGGGTAAAATGAGGACCCGGATTGTGGGGGTAACATGCTGGCTCTGTTAAAAAGTGTTGTTGGTAACATGTTGTAAGCCGCCCTGAGTCTAAGGAGAAGGGCGGCATAAAAATTGAATGAATGAATGAACGAACGAACGAACGAACGAACGAATGAATGAATAAATAAATAAATATGAATTATTCAAAGGGTAATTAAGGGATATTTCATGAAATACTTCGCTGAAATCAAAATATGACTACATAAGGGATGGGTTGCTATCGGTGTGGCAGGCAACTGTGTACTGGTAGCGGCCACCAGATTGCACAATTTGCGTGTGACCACTCTGGTGCCAGATGCCGACGTCTTTTTTCTTTAATTTTATGAATTTTTTGCTTTGTGCACATGCGCAGAAGCAAAATCTCACGAGGAGATGTTCGCGTGTGCAAGATTTGGGTGATTTTTTTTGCTTCCGCATACATGCACGGAAGCAAAAAAAATCACCAAAATTCATGCACACGTTTCCTCGCCAGATTTCAGCATGTTTTTGCTTTGTGCGCATGGGGCCATACATGCACATAGCATGCACGTGAACTCGAGACGACCCAAGCTGCATGCGCAGTGCGCTGCTAGCTGCCGGTAACAGCAATCCACCCCTGGTAAGAAGGTGGTAACCAATTAAAAATAGATTTAAGTCTAGCAAAACTTAACAAATTAATGGGGCTTTCCTGTTATCAACTTATCTATTCATTGTCTGATCTGCTGTTCACTTTTCCCAGTTATGGAAATCAATTGATTGGCTTGTAGTTCTTCCCTTTCCCCCTATTTTTTAAAAATTATTTAAAGAAGGCAACATTTTTCTTCTGCTAGCTGTCTAGTAGATCAGTGTTTCCCAACCTTGGCAACTTGAAGATATTTTGACTTCAATTCCCAGAATTCCACAGCCAGCGAATGCTGGCTGGGGAATTCTGGGAGTTGAAGTCCAGTTATCTTCAAGTTGCCAAAGTTGGGAAACACTGGTAGATCATCCATTTTCCAGATATAAAAGATACAGAGATACAGTTGCTTGCAAAACTTTAGGCAAGAATGTAGAATCCTAAGATTATTTTTGAGAAGCATTTTTTAAGAAAATAAAAAAAAAGAATATGAAGAAAAATTCTTAACTGCCACAGGATAATATAGGGAAGCTGTTATATTAATTTTTTTTTTCACCAGCAATGTTCACTGCTAATTTATTTTGAACTTTTAAACAACTGTAGATACCAAAACCCCTCCAGTTTTGCAGAGAGAGATCACGTTTAACTTTGTACCATATCCAGATGTGTCAATTTATGTTCATTTCTGGATTCATTTAAATAAGCTTTGATGCTTAAACCTTTATGTGCAACTGAATAAACTCACTCAAAATAAATAGGTAACTTATTTTTTTTATTTATTGATTTTGTCCAATACACAATGAGGGTTTTAGTGGGTATACACATAGTAAAATACATGATGAAGGTTATAGAGGAGATACTCATAGTAAAATATATCTAAGAAAGAATAGAAAAGAAGATATAGTAATAGAACATATCAATGAAAGAATAGAAGAGATATAGGAATAGAAGAAAGGTATAGGAGATGTAGGAGAACAATAGGACAGGGGACGGAAGGCACTCTAGTGCACTTGTACTCGCCCCTTACTGACCTCTTAGGAATCTGGATAGGTCAACCGTAGATAATCTAAGGGTAAAGTGTTGGGGGTTTGGGGATGACACTATGGAGTCCGGTAATGAGTTACACACGTCGACAACTCGGTTACTGAAGTCATATTTTTTACAGTCAAGTTTGGAGCGGTTAATATTAAGTTTAAATCTGTTGTGTGTTCTTGTGTTGTTGTGGTTGAAGCTGAAGTAGTCGCCGACAGGCAGGACGTTGCAGCATATGATCTTGTGGGCAATACTTAGATCTTGTTTAAGGCGTCTTAGTTCTAAACTTTCTAGGCCCAGGATTGAAAGTCTAGTCTCGTAGGGTATTCTGTTTCGAGTGGAGGAGTGAAGGGCTCTTCTGGTGAAGTATCTTTGGACATTTTCAAGGGTGTTAACGTCTGAGATGCGATATGGGTTCCAAACAGATGCCTAATCATGGTTTATAATCCTTTTCGTTCTCTGAATCTGTCACCAGCCTCATCTTATTTGGAGCTTTAGCTTTCTTTGCAGTATCGTTTCAAGTCCGTACTACCTGTGTGCATTCTTTGTCTGCAATCTTTGCTTTCAGGTCTTTCCTTAAGCATTTTTTTGTGCAGCCACGATGGCTGCTTCTGCTGTTCCCTCCCCCGCTTGCACTCAAAAGCTGTGCAGTTGTGCTTTTATTGCAGCAGCTAGCTGACCTTGGCTAATCTCAAGAAACTAAGCAGTGTCACACTTGGTTAGGGCTTGCATGTGAAAGTACAGAGATCCCAAGGCTGCAGGCTATAACCATCCCAAAGAAATATGCAGAGGAAGAGAATATCAAACCATTGAAAGAAAACTTCATGGACATATCCATTACTGAGCCAGCAATTCAGCTTGACTTCAGTGTTGTTTTTTTAAATATACTTTTTAAGGAATTTCCAGGCTTTTCCTAAAACACCCAGAATTATGGCTCTCATAAACCTTTGTTGGAAAGAGTCTATAAACTGGACATTACAGAACTGGTACTGGTACATGGTGGATCGCATTCATTTTGAAATAATGGAAATAAGATTAAACAACTTTGATGAAAATAAATTGGAGAAGCTGGTGGCATGATGGAATAAGGTGAAAGGTTATATGCTGAGTAGAATCTGTGACCAAAATATGAAAAATAAACTCCAATCACTCTTTTAATAATAACAAATGCAAAGTAGAGTTAAGGAAATAAAAATTAAAAAAAACTAGTAAATATTTGAACCCCCCACAATTGGTGGTGGTGGTGGTGGTATTGTCAGTCGGGTGATGGGCACATGCACTGTGCACTGTTTTATGTTTTTTTATGTAACTTTTATGTGCAAAACCAATAAAAATATATTTAAAAAATAAATCTTTGCCTGATGGACAGAGTTTAATTGGTAAGATGGATGGACAAACTTGCCAATAAATTTAACCAATTAATTTAATTTATTTAATTAAATAAATTAAAGGCACACCAGTGGGATCAGCGCTTTCAGGACTAGGAATGGAGGTGATAAAACCTTTTTTTCCTTGGGTGCCAAAAAATCGCACATGCACAAGTGCCCACACCCATAATTCAATGCCTGAGGAGGGCGAAAACAGCTTCCCCTGCCCCCTTGGAAGCCTTTTGGAGGCCTGAAATGTCCTGTTTCCCAACTTCTGGTGGTCCTAGTAGGCTTGTGTTTTGCTGTCCCCAGGCTCCAAAGGCTTCAATGGAGCCGGGAAGGGTAAAAACACCCTCCCCATCCCCCCAGATGTTCTCTAGAAGCCAAAAACGCCCTCCCAGAGCCTCTGTGTGAGTCAAAAAATCAGCTCTCCGGCATACACATGCATGCTGGAGCTGAACTAGAGCTACTTCAGCTTCAACCGCAACAACACAAGAGCACGCAACAGATTCAAACTTAATACAAACCGCTCCAAACTTGACTGTAAAAAATATGACTTCAACAATCAAGTTATCGAAGCGTGGAACTCATTGCCGGACTCAATTGTGTCAACCCCTAACTCCCAACATTTCTCCCTTAGACTCTCCATGATTGACCTCTCCAGGTTCCTAAGAGGCCAGTAAGGGGCGTACATAAGTGCACTGGTGTGCCTTTCATCCCCTGTCCAATTGTCTTTCCTTTCTCTCACTTATCATATATATTTTATTTCTTTCATATATCCTCTCCTCTAAGTTCACTTTACCCTTATATATATTACTACATGTCTATTTTTCTTCCTATGTATTTGTGTATTGGACAAATGAATAACTAAATAAAATAAAATAAATAAATGGCTCGTGTGCCAGCAGATATGGCTCCGCTTGCCACCTGTGGCACCCGTACCATAGGTTCGCCATTGCTATCATAAGGCAAATCTAGAAGCCATAGGACTTCCACAAATACAACTGTAAAATATGGAACAGAACTTTATTCAGATGAGTCTAAAGTCACTGCAGCAACCCTAAACAACAGAAAAAAGAAACAGAACCTCTATATCAGTGTTTCCCAACCTTGGCAACTTGAAGATATTTGGACTTCAACTCCCAGAATTCCCCAGCCAGCTTTCGCTGGCTGGGGAATTCTGGGAGTTGAAGTCCAAATATCTTCAAGTTGCCAAGGTTGGGAAACACTGCTCTGTATAATATATTTTAACAAAATGGGTATCCACACTGCTTTATCAAAAAGTGCCTGACTCTGGTCATTCTCTGGTCATTCTCGACCAGTGATGGCATACCTTTTTTTCCTCCGGTGTAGAAAGCGTGTGCACACCCACATCCATAATTCAATGCACACCCCTGCGAATGCGTATGTGACTCCCCCACACTGCCCTGCCCTGCCCCTGGACACGTGTGCATGACCCCTACTCCCCCTGTTCCCCAACTTCTGGTGGTCCTAGTAGGCCTGTTTTTTGCCTGGAGCCTGGGGTGGATGAAAATGGCCCTCTGGAAGTCGGAGGCCCTCCAGAAACGGCCCATTTCCTGACTTCTAACAGGCCCAGTAGGCCCATTTTTTGCCTTCCCCAGCTTTCAGAGGCTTTCTTTTAGCCTGGGCAGGGCAAAAACACCCTCCACCGCTCCCCAGAAATGCCCTTCGTATGAGATGAAAATCAGCTGACTGGTGCACACATGTATGGTAGAACTGAGATAGGACAACGGCTCACATGCTGGCAGATAGGGCTCCATGTGTCACCTGTGGCACATGTGCCATAATTTTGCCATCGTGGTACCTAGACCAAGCCAAGTCCAAAAATGCTAGGGAATTTCTAGAAGCCTGGCAGTCTGATAACTTAGCCAACAATAGACACATAGACATAAACAATATCTACACACTGTGCAAAAGAGACAATAAACAAGCCAAAAGGGGAACAAAAAGACCAAAACCTCTCTCTCCACTAGCAATCAGCACCCAGATGTCATAGATTAACTCCAAGACCAACCATAAAGTAAACAATACTCCAATTAACTGCTGCAAGAAAACAACCAAGCTCAGGGAAACATAATAACTTCTTTAGATGTATTTTATAGATTGTAGGATGATGTTAAGAAAAACCTTGCTAAGCATATGTCTTGTATAATACTTGTGACATTGGCATTAAATGAGAAGCATCCATCAAAGCACCAAGAAGTACAATACAGTGTTCCTTTGACTTTTGCGGGGGATGCATTGCAAGACCGCCTGCAAACGTCAAATTTCTGCAAAGTAGAGACTGTTAACTGTTAACAAGCCTACTTGCCATTTTTAGATTTATTTATTGCAGCTTTAAGCTGCCTCAATTTTCAAATATTGGCAGTTTGCATTCCTGTCCAATATAACCAGAACCAAAAAATAATGATCAATCAAAATCAAATCAAAATTTCAGTTTTTAACTTATACACCACCATCTTCATCTTAATTATCAAGAAAACAGCACAATTCAGCACCAAAATATTTATTTCCAAAGGAGCCGTGGAAATGTACCATTTTAACCATTTTTTTTCCAAAAACACAACAGAGCTTAATTGTTTCCCAGCTTCATTTGTCCTATTTCAAACTATCTCAACTCTGCTGAATCTTATTGGGTAGACAGATTCTACCTGATAGAGAGAGACAGTCCTGAAGGTTCCCATCTTAAAGCTATACAGTGTTCCCTCAATTTTCACGGGGGATGCGTTCCGAGACAGCCCGCGAAAGTCAAATTTCCGCGAAGTAGAGATGCGGAAGTAAATACACTATTTTTGGCTATGAACAGTATCCCAAGCCTTCCCTTAACACTTTAAACCCCTAAATTACAATTTCCCATTCCCTTAGAAACCATTTACATTACTCACCATATTTATTTATTAAAGTTTATTTTTAAAAAATATATTAAAGGCGGACGAAAGTTTGGCGATGACATATGATGTCATCAGGCGGGAAAATCTGTGGTATAGAAAAAAAACACGAAATACAGTATTTTTAATTAATATTTTTTGAAAAAACGTGGTATAGACTTTTCGCGAATGTCGGACCCGCGAAAGTCAAGGGAACCTTGTAGTTATATTAGAAGAACTCAGGTTCCACTTTTTGTATATCCAAATTGAGAAGCATTGAAAAGAATAATTAAAAAAACCACGCTATTAACTTTAACTATGGAGATTATCAGTCATCCAGATCATGATTATTCCAAAGATGCTTTTTTTCAAAAGGCAACTGGACTTTCTTTGTTTTTCTTAAAGACATGCCATTATCACCTCGAGGTTCGATTACTGCAACACTCTCTACATGGGGCTACCTTTGAAAAGTGTTCGGAAACTCCAGATCGTGCAGAACGCGGCCGCGAGAGCCATCGTGGGGCTTCCCAGATTCGCCCACGTATCTACAACACTCCGTGGCCTGCATTGGCTGCCGATCAGTTTCCGGTCACAATTCAAAGTGTTGGTCATGACCTTTAAAGCCCTACATGGCATTGGACCAGAGTACCTCCGGAACCGCCTGCTACCGCACGAATCCCAGCGGCCGATAAGGTCCCACAGAGTTGGCCTTCTCCGGGTCCCGTCGACTAAACAATGTTGTCTGGCGGGCCCCAGGGGAAGAGCCTTCTCTGTGGCGGCCCTGGCCCTCTGGAATCAACTCCCCCCCGGAGATTAGAACTGCTCCCACCCTCCTTGTCTTCCGTAAACTACTTAAGACCCACCTATACCGCCAGGCATGGGGGATTTGAGACACCTTTCCCCCAGGCTTATTATAATTTATGTTTGGTATGTATGTGCTGTTTGGTTTTTAATTATGATAGGGTTTTTAGGGTTTTTTTATAATATTAGATTTGTGCCAGTATAATATTGTTTTTATCGGTGTTGTGAGCCGCCCCGAGTCTTCGGAAAGGGACGGCATACAAATTTAATAAATAATAAATAATAAATAATAACTTCTCATCCAAGAAGCTGCTTCAGATGAATCTTTTTCCTTTCTTGACATAATCAAAGAAATGGTTTCCAAGAAAATGAACAGTTGAGCATTCTATGTACTGTTTCATGTTGCAAAAATTTGACCCTTTTTTGTCTTCATGTGGTTTCTACCTGCTGCTTTGGGCTACTTTGTTGTGGAATGTATTCTCAGCTTGGTAATAGATAAAGGCTGAGATTAGCATTCCTTCCATCAACTCTGTGAAAGAAAAACCAGGTGCTTAAACACTAAATATTGTGAATCAATCAGGTTGCTAATAAAAGTGGCTGGATTTTGGCAATACATTTTATCTGTGTGCTGTTTTGAACATTTATTTTGTTTAAAATTGCACTTTGGGAGATATGTTTGCATGAGACTGACATAAACCACAGCCTGAGGATTTAAAAGAACAAAATATCATACATAAAGGTTGATAGATCATTTCAGGTGTATTTAAAAAAAACAAATACATCTTATTGATACTATGCCTATAGTGAAAAGTTGGCAGTTGAATACAGATTTTACAGTGGCATTTTGCCATAAATTATTTGCCGAAGTGTATGAGTTAATACAGCCTTCCTTGATCATTTATTTGGGACTGTAATCAAACATATCAGAAGCATGTTAAACTATGGCTGGAGTGGATTTCTGGTTAACTAATTTAGGAATAGAAAACATGATTCCTTTTAGATATGTTTTGGATTCCAATTCCCATCGGCCTGAACTAGTATATGGCAAGAGAGTTTGTGACAATTATGGTTTATAGAAGATTGATGGCAGAAAAAGACCTCATGGTCCATCTAGTCTGCCCATATACTATTTGCTGTATTTTATCTTAGGATGTTTGTTTGTTTGCTTGTTTGTCCGTCCGTCTGTCCGTTTGTCCATACATACATACATACATACATACATACATACATACATACATACATACATACATACATAGAGGTATAACAAGCAGGAAGAGGGAGATTATGATCCCGCTATATAGAGTGCTGGTGAGACCACATTTGGAATACTGTGTTCAGTTCTGGAGACCTCACCTACAAAAATATATTGACAAAATTGAACGGGTCCAAAGAGGGCTACAAGAATGGTGGAAGGTCTTAAGCATAAAACGTATCAGGAAAGACTTAATGAACTCAATCTGTATAGTCTGGAGGACAGAAGCAAAAGGGGGGACATGATCGAAACATTTAAATATGTTAAAGGGTTAAATAAGGTCCCGGAGGGAAGTGTTTTTAATAGGAAAGTGAACACAAGAACAAGGGGACACAATCTGAAGTTAGTTGGGGGAAAGATCAAAAGCAACATGAGAAAATATTATTTTACTGAAAGAGTAGTAGATCCTTGGAACAAACTTCCAGCAGACGTGGTTGGTAAATCCACAGTAACTGAATTTAAACATGCCTGGGATAAACATATATCCATCCTAAGATAAAATACAGAAAATAGTATAAGGGCAGACTAGATGGACCATGAGGTCTTTTTCTGCCGTCAGACTTCCATGTTTCTATGTTTCTATCCATCCATCCATTTAATTATTTACTTATTTACTTATTTACTTATTTACTTATTTACTTATTTACTTATATACTTATATACTTATTTACTTACTTACTTACTTACTTACTTATATACTTATTTACTTATTTACTTACTTACCGGTACTTACTTACTTATTTACTTATATACTTATTTACTTATTTACTTATTTACTTATATACTTATTTACTTATTTACTTATTTACTTATATACTTATTTACTTATTTACTTATTTACTTATATACTTATATACTTATATACTTATACTGTATACTTATTTACTTATTTACTTATATACTTATTTACTTACTTACTTACTTACTTACTTACTTACTTACTTACTTACTTACTTACTTACTTACTTATTTATTTGACTTGTATGCTGCCCTTCTCTGAAGACTCGTGGCGGCTCACCTGGGCTTACCCCAGGCATGTTCAAATTCAGTTATTGTGGATTTACCAACCATATCTGCTGGAAGTTTGTTCCAAGCATCTACTACTCTTTCAGTTAAATAATATTTTCTCACGTTGCTTCTGATCTTTCCCCCAACTAACTTCAGATTGTGTCCCCTTGTTCTTGTGTTCACTTTCCTATTAGAAACACTTCCCTCCTGAACCTTATTTAACCCTTTGACATATTTAAATGTTTCGATCATGTCCCCCCTTTCCCTTCTGTCCTCCAGACCATAGTTCCCTCTAAGCTGAGCAGTGAGCAATCGCTCACTTAAAAATCATCATCAACTCAGAGTTTTCCAAACCTGCCCAGAAGCCGAGAGGGAAAGAGTGAGAGGGAAGGAGAGAGAGAGGAAGAGAGGAAGAGAGAGAAACAGATAGAAAAAAGAGAGGAAGGAAAAGAGAAAGAAAAAGAATGGGAGTAAGGAAGAGAGAAAGAAAATCAAAATCTAGTTTGAAACTAGCTCAACTATTTAAGTGGCATTTTGATATTGATAGAGTTGCCCTATTATGAGCTCACTGTTATAGACAAACAGTACATTATTTTATTTTGAAATTCTCTGAGGCAAAACAGGGTGGGTTTTTTATTTGTTTGTTTGTTTGTTATTTATTTATTTATTTATTATTTCTGTGCCGCCCAGTCCCGAAGGGACTGTCGCTCAGACACTATACTTTTCCGCCCATCCCCAAAAATAATTAGAGGGAACACTGCTCCAGACTATACAAATTGAGTTCATTAAGACTTTCCTGATAAGTTTTATGCTTAACCTTCCACCATTCTTGCAGCCTGTCCTTGGACCCATTCAATTTTATCCATATCTTTTTGTAGGTGAGGTCTCCAGAACTGAATACAGTATTCCAAATGTGGTCTCACCAGCACTCTATACAGCAGAATCACAATCTCCCTCTTCCTGCTTGTTATACCTCTAGCTATGCAGCCAAGCATTTTACTTGCTTTCCCTACTGCCTGACTGCACTGTTCACCCATTTTGAGACTGTCAGAAATCACTACCCCTAAACCCTTGTCTTCTGAAGTTTTTGCTAACACAGAACTGCCAATGCAATACTCAGATTGAGGATTCCTTTTCCCCGAGTGCATTATTTTACATTTGGAAACATTGAACTGCAGTTTCCATTGCTTTGACCTTATGTTGTTTTAAGCAGGGTACAGGAGATAGCAATAGCACTAATATACCGCTTCATAGTGCTTTACAACCTTCTTTAAGCAGTTTACAGAGTCAGCATATTGCCCCCAACAGTTTGGGTGCTCGTTTTACCAACCTCGGAAAGATGGAAGGCTGAGTCAACCTTGAGCCTGGTGAGATTTGAACTACCAAATTGCAGGCAGCTGGCAGGCGGCAGAAATAGCCTGCAGTACTGCATGCTAACCACTGTGCCACCGTGGTTTAGATCACTACCTAGCAGTGAGGTTCACTAGATAATCGGAGTCAACTTTCCCTCTATCCACCCTCATTTGCATTAACTTAGGCATGAATGCCAGCTGGATGATTTTGAGTTGTGTGCAAATAATAAAATAAACAAATGAAGAATAAATTACAATACTACAACCTGTTTAGAATAAAGGGTATGATTAAGATATAATACACATCAATAAGGAGTTAAGTGATTTCATTTTATTTGGAAATACTTCTTTCTCTGTGTGCCAATGTTTCAACATCTTCATCTGCATGTGACTCCCAAATAAATGCATATAGAATTGGAAACCTAAGATGATCTTCCACTGATTTGAATGTGGTTTATATTTAAAGATCAGCAAGATTGGTTCAGTAAACATAGAAACATAGAAGTCTGACGGCAGAAAAAGACCTCATGGTCCATCTAGTCTGCCCTTATACTATTTTTTGTCTTTTATCTTAGGATGGATCTATGTTTATCCCAGGCATGTTTAAATTCAGTTACTGTGGATTTATCTACCACGTCTGCTGGAAGTTTGTTCCAAGAATCTACTACTCTTTCAGTAAAATAATGTTTTCTCACGTTGCTTTTGATCTTTCCCCCAACTAACTTCAGATTGTGTCCCCTTGTTCTTGTGTTCACTTTCCTATTAAAAACACTTCCCTCCTGAACCTTATTTAACCCTTCGACATATTTAAATGTTTCAATCATGTCCCCCCTTTTCCTTCTGTCCTCCAGACTATACAAATTGAGTTCATGAAGTCTTTCCTGATACGTTTTATGCTTAAGATCTTCCACCATTCTTGTAGCCCGTCTTTGGACCCGTTCAATTTTGTCAATATCTTTTTGTAGGTGAGGTCTCCAGAACTGAACACAGTATTCCAAATGTGGTCTCACCAGCGCTCTGTATAAGGGGATCACAATCTCCCTCTTCCTGCTTGTTATACCTCTAGCTATGCAGCCAAGCATCCTACTTGCTTTTCCTACTGCCCGACCACACTGCTCACCCATTTTGAGACTGTCAGAAATCACTACCCCTAAATCCTTCTCTTCTGAAGTTTTTGCTAACACAGAACTGCCAATGCAATACTCAGATTGAGGATTCCTTTTCCCCAAGTGCATTATCCCCAAGTAAGGCAGTGTTTGCCAACCTTGGCAACTTGAAGATATCTGGACTTCAACTTCCAGAATTCCCCAGCCAGCATTCGCTGGCTGGGGAATTCTGGGAGTTGAAGTCCAGGTATCTTCAAGTTGCCAAGGTTGGCAAACACTGCAGTAAGGCACTTACATTACATCTCTGCTAAAAAAACAATGTAGAAGCCTCACTAATCTTAGTTCCTTTCCAATGAATAAGCTTCTGTCCTCCAACATAAAAGCTTGTTTGATTCAAATCCAGGCCATCAGTTGCCATGTTTTCATTTCCTGTTAGGTTATTTCTCTGCATTCCCGCCTGATGGTACACATTGAAGTGCAAATGATGGCAGCAATTGTTTGAGACCTTAGAGAGTGACTGGGAGATATGCAGCAAGGAGTTAAGTGGCTAAGTGACAAATCATTGTGCTGTAGGATCATAAGCTGCAACTTTATTTATTTATTTTGTTTGTTTGTTTGTTTATTTTAGTCCAATACATAATACACAATGAAGATAATACGTATTTAGTAACATAACTAAATAAACGAATAGAACAAAAGATATAAAAGTATAGGTGAACAAATTTGAAAGGAAGAAAAGATAAACGAGTAAGGAGAGACAATGTCGTTTGGCGGGCCCCAGGGGAAGAGCCTTCCCTGTGGCAGCCCCGGCCCTCTGGAATCAACTTCCCCCGGAGATTAGAACGGCTCCCACCCTCCTTGTCTTTCGCAAGTTACTTAAGACCCACCTATATTGCCAGGCATGGGGGAACTAAGACATCTCCCCCAGGCTTATTATATTTCATGTTTGATGTGTATGTGCTGTATGGTTTTTAATTGCTGAGGTTTTTATATATTTTATTATTAGATTTGTTCCATTGTTATACTGTTTTTATTCTGTTGTGAGCCACCCCGAGTCTTTTGAGAGGGGCGGCATACAAATTTAAGAAATTGAATTGAATTGGACAGGGGACAGAAGGCACATTGGTGCACTTATGCACGCCCCTTACTGACCTCTAAGGAACCTGGAGAGGTCAATCGTGGATAGTCTAAGGGAAAAATGTTGGGGGTTAGGGGTTGACACTACTGAGTCAGGTAATGAGTTCCACGCTTCGACAACTCGGTTGCTGAAGTCATATTTTTTACAGTCAAGTTTGGAGCGGTTAATATTAAGTTTGAATCTGTTGCGTGCTCTTGTGTTGTTGCGGTTGAAGCTGAAGTAGTCATTGACAGGTAGAACGTTGCAGCATTTGATCTTGTGGGCAACACTTGGAATACTTCTTTGGCAACTATAGTTTTGTGGAGTTTTATCTTAAAATTGAGAATACAAGTGAATTGGGGGGGGGGGTTATTTCTAAATTACAAATTCTTATTTCCATTCTCCAGATTTATTTCTTATGCGGAAAGGGAACTACACAGAGACAGTGTAAGTCACCAGACAAAGCCAGACCAAAGCTATAGGGAAACTAGAAACTGTCAAGGAAATTAGAATAAGAAACATAAAAACAGATATCCCTAAGAAAAGAACCAAGCCATATTATTTAGAAAAACCAGACACACTGTAAAATAGAAAAATATCGAATTATTATAAAATGCAAACAATACACCGGACATGCAGGAAGAAATAATTAAATTACAAAAGAGGAACAACAAAACCCCCAAAACTGAGACATGGCAGCGGGAGGAGATTGGCTCCAAAATATAACTTGGGAAAAAGAGGACACTATAGAATAGAATAGAATAGAATAGAATTTTATTGGCCAAGTGTGATTGGACACACAAGGAATTTGTCTTGGTGCATATGCTCTCAGCGTACATAAAATAAAATATACATTTGTCAAGAATCATGTGGTACAACACTTAATGATTGTCATAGGGATCAAATAAGCAATGAAGAAGCAATATTAATAAAAATCTTAGGATATACGCAACAAGTTACAGTCATACAATCAACATGGGAGGAAATGGGTGAAAGGAATGCTGAGAAAAACTAGTAGAATAGAAGTGCAGATTTAGTAGAAAGTCTGACAGTGTTGAGGGAATTATTTGTTTAGTAGAGTGATGGCGTTCGAAAAAAACTGTTCTTGTGTCTAGTTGTCTTGGTGTGCAGTGCTCTGTAGCGACGTTTTGAGGGTAGGAGTTGAAACAATTTGTGTCCAGGATGTGAGGGGTCAGTAAATATTTTCCTCGCCCTCTTTTTGACTCGTGCAGTATACAGGTCCTCAATGTTAGAGCAATAAAAAACCGACACTTAAAGCCATACACATCTCTCCGCAAGATTCAGTCTTACATTTACCTCTTCCCCCTCCCACTGAGATAACTCCCAATATGGAGGGAAAAACAAATACAAACCAGGATGAGGACTATTAACTACCACACAAAAGTCATGGAAATTAGACCCAATAAAAAGAGTATAAAAATGTAAAGTTGCAGTGAAAAGTTGCATGCTTGTCAGGAACGCTAGAGCGTTCTCTTTGCCTAAATTGCTTTCTGGTAGCTGGCCTTTCGAGATTACTTCTAACATTTGTTTATTTATTTATTTTATTTATTTGTCCAATACACAAAACATATTGAGGAAAATGAAGTATTACATATAAGGAAAAGATATGAAAATGGAGGAGAAGATATATGAAAGGGAAGAAAGATATATTACATATGGGATAAGGGGAAACAAATTGGACAGAGGACGAAAGGCACACTAGTGCACTTATGTACGCCCCTTACTGACCTCTTAGGAACCTGGAGAGGTCAATCGTGGATAGTCTAAGGGAGAAATGTTGGGGGTTAGGGGTTGACACTACTGAGTCAGGCAATGAGTTCCACGCTTCGACAACTCGATTGCTAAAGTCATATTTTTTACAGTCGAGCTTGGAGCGATTAATATTGAGTTTGAATTTTTTGCTTGCTCTTCTGTTGTTGCGGTTGAAGCTGAAGTAGGGTAGGACGTTGCAGCATATGATTTTGTGGGCAATACTTAGATCGTGTTTTAGGCGTCGTAGTTCTAAGCTTTCTAGGCCTAGAATTGATAGTCTGTTTTCGTAGGGCATTACGTTTCGAGTGGAGGAGTGAAAGGCTCTTCTGGTGAAGTATCTTTGGACGTTTTCTAGGGTGTTGATGTCCGAGATGTGGTGTGGGTTCCAGACAGATGAACTGTATTCAAGGATGGGTCTGGCAAATGTTTTGTAGACTCTGGTGAGTAGTGTGAGATTGCTGGAGCAGAAGATGCGTAGGATCAGGTTTACAATTCTGGAAGCCTTTTTGGCGATGTTGCAGTGGGCTTTTTCCCCCAGCTGGAAACAAACCAGGAATTTTCTTCCCAATAATTTGGCGAGCCAGGCAGATCCCCGGCCAACTCAGCTGCTGGGGTTCTAGGGGTCACTACCCTGCCGGCACAGACATTCTTGGTCTGACGGTGAAGACCCATAGACTCATTCCTGGAGCAAATAGGTAATAAAGGCAGATCCTGAGTTTTTCAACTCAACAGCTTCCCGAAAGCAGGTGAGTACCGCTTTAGATTTTAATCCATAGGATTGAGGGGAGTGGAAGTGAGAGGGGAAGAGTGTGGGTGGGGGCTCTGTCTGCAGGAAACAGCTGGCCCTCACCTCCATTGACGTCTAGGCACCCCCCAACCTGCTGCTAGTTCGAAAGAGCAGTGACTGGCAGGATAGAGAAAGCAAGGAGAGATGAACCTTTTGACATATTTAAATGTTTCAATCATGTCCCCCCCTTTTCCTTCTGTCCTCCAGACACTTAGTATCAGGGTAATATATTAATATATAATTACTTCATGTCTATTCTTTTCCATGTGTATTGTGTACTGGACAAATGAATAAATACATAAATAAAAATAAATAAAATAAATAGATACCAATGTGCTCTTGTAAGTAGAGATCAATTGACTCAGTGGTTGGAGGCCTTCCCCTAGCCTAGCCAAAAGTTTAAATTTGACTTCCCGTGCACTGGTTGCCCTCAACAGGGAATTAAGACAGGTCAGAGAGGCCACTCTGGAAAATAGAGCGGCAATAGATTACCTGTTATTAAGGCATAATCATGGTTCCGAAGGAATTTAGAGGACTGTGTTGCTTCAATTTAGACCAAAACTCTGAACTGGTGGGAAAAGATACCTGTCACCTGGAAGAACTGGCTCATAATATTGCCTATAACCAACCCTCCCTGGACTTTTACTGGCTCTTCTCATGGTTACCAGTTTTCCATTGGCTCAAAATCTTCATTGCCAGCATTGCCATGGTCTATGTCCTGGGCGCCTCCTGTGTTGTCTCTGTCATTGCATTCCCCCTTGCCTAAAATTTGTACTCCTTCCCCCTCCGAACTAACCCCTCCAGGAAAACAGGCAGTTTTAATGATGGTCCAGATTGACCACGAATATCCGATATACCCAGATAGGATCCCAGATGGTGAAGATAATGAGGAAAGCCATAGTGAATTAAAAAATTAGGCCTTTTTTAAAGATTATTTCTAACATTTGCACAGGTTTTTTCCCCCAGCTGGGAATGAACCAGGAATTTTCCTCCAACAATTATTTGTTCAGATGCTAATATGTCTGTAACATTATGTAAAATGAGACATGGAGATAAAAAAATTAATGCTTATTTGATAAGTAAATGTTTCTTCTAGTAAGTCCTTATGACTTCATGGATATACAGTGATACCTCGTCTTACAAACGCCTCATCATACAAACTTTTCGAGATACAAACCCAGGGTTTAAGATTTTGTTGCCTCTTCTTACAAACTATTTTCACCTTACAAACCCACCGCCGCCGCTGGGATGCCCCACCTCTGGACTTCTGTTGCCAGAGAAGCACCCGTTTTTGCACTGCTGGGATTCCCCTGAGGCTCCCCTCTATGGGAAACCCCATCTCCGGACTTCCGTGTTTTTGCGCTGCTGCAGGGGAATCCCAGCAGTGCAAAAACGGGCGCTTCGCTGGCAACGGAAGTCCGGAGGTGGGGTTTCTCAGCGAGGGGAGCCTCAGTGAAATCGCAGCATCACAAAAACACAGAGGTCCGGAGGTGGGGTTTCCCATGGAGGGGAGCCTCAGGGGAATCCCAGCAGCGCAAAAACGGGTGCTTCGGCTGGCAAAAGGGGTGAATTTTGGGCTTGCACGCATTAATTGCTTTTCCATTGATTCCTATGGGAAACATTGTTTCGTGTTACAAACTTTTCACCTTAAGAACCTCGTCCTGGAACCAATTAAGTTTGTAAGACAAGGTATCACTGTATTCATGTTGAAAAAAAATACAGGTGAATGCTTGTGCCAAATTTGCCACAATATTCATGAAAACTGACGTATTTTTTTATTTTTCTGTTGTTCAGGTGAACTTCTGATAGCAAGTTAAAAATACCTTGTTTGGAAGTCACAATCTGTACATGTACACATGCTGATATTTTCAATTTGGAGAAAATGCTCTTAAAGGTAAAATCAAAAGACTGACATTTGAAGGCAAATTGGATCAATAATATTCTAAGCAGTTGCATTCTGAAATTTTTAAACAACGAAGATCTATGAAACTCCTATTAGTATATTTATTATGGGCCATTACGGTGGAATTGAATTGAATCCATTGGATTGGATTGGATGAAGGGCTATCCTGGAATATGATTACTTGTGGGGGAAATAATTGCACATATTGTGATCCAAACAAAATAAAATTTAGCAAATAAGTAATTGTCACTAATATTGTCTTAGATAAACATTGGCATTCAAAAAGTGATGATTCCAAGTGGTGTGGTTTTTAAAAATGGTTTCTATTTAAATCAATATTTAAATCAACTAAGGATTTTTCCTTCTGATTGAGTTAATGTATGTTTGCTGATTCTTGGTAAGCAGAAAAATGTACTAGCATTTTTGAGAAACAACTTTAAACATATTTAATTTCAGTCAGGAAAGCAGATATTTATGCATAAGTTTCATAACTTGGAGATATCCAAGATGCAAGTGGTTTTAATATGCAGTAATGGAAACCTATTCAGTTTGTATTGCATGTCAGATGCTCAGAGCTTCTCAGATGGAGCTATCAGACATTCAGAAGATCTGGGTGGAAAACGTGTTTTTTAAATGAATCTTTAAAAATTCTTTACATTCTTCGTGTTTGTTTGTTTGTTTGTTTATTTGTTTGTTTGTTTGTTTGTATGCCGCCCCTCTTCGTAGACTCGGGGCGGCTCACAACATGTAATAAAAACAATTCACAACAAATCTAATAAATTTGAAAAATTAAAAAAAACCATTATTAAACCAGACATACACACAGACATACCATACATAAATTGTATAGGCCCGGGGAGGGGGGAATGCCTCAATTCCCCCATGCTTGACGGCAGAGGTGAGTTTTAAGGAGTTTACGGAAGGCAAGGGGGTGGGGGCAGTTCTAATCTCTGGGAGGAGCTGGTTCCAGAGAGTCGGGGCCGCCACAGAGAAGGCTCTTCCCCTGTGACCCGCCAGGCGACATTGTTTAGTCGACAGGACCCGGAGAAGGCCAACTCTGTGGGACCTAATCGGTCACTGGGATTGATGCGGCAGAAGGCGGTCCCGGAGATATTCTGGTCCGATGCCATGAAGGGCTTTATAGGTCATAACCAACACTTGTGTTCCTTGTGTCATCCTTATTGAGCAAAAAGTCTCAGCTGTGTCTTTGAACACATAAGCCACAGTCGCTGTCTTTGCACGATTCCCACTGACCCCACTCTTAACATGTTCTTGACTTCAGCAGACATTCAGACAGCCTGTTTGGCTTTGCAAATGGAGCTGCGGCTTGGAGTCCTCATTGGAAGTAACTGTTTTGGCTGTATTACAAAAGAACATTCACCAAGGATTGCACTCCAGCTGCTAAGTCGAAGGGTGACAGTTCTGAGATTTCTCTTCTATGTCCTCATTAGATGTCATTCCTTCTGTACAATAGCGTTCTGCCCTTATGAGGCAATGGCTTGACTTGCTGTTTGAAAAAAGAAGTTATAAAGAATTGAGATAAGCCAGTTTGCTGTTTACTTTTCCCCTGACCAGAGAAAATAATTATTGACCGACTCTGCATTCCTCCTCTCTCTACTCTTCCTGGGTGTTTATCAAGCTGCTTTTAAAAATGCACCAGAGAAATTCTTCACAGATGGGGGTCGCAGGAAAACATTGTCTTGTGTCTTCTGAATTTCCAAGGCCTCCTGAAAATGAACGACTTCTCTGAATCACAATATTGTGAGGTCAATGCTTCGCTCGGTGAATTTATTTTATTATGTATGCTCAGTTGTTTTTCTACCCTGAAGGATCTATTTCTTAGAATTGCTATTTCTTAGAATTCCTGTTTATCGTATACAGAGGCACAATTATTTTCATGTATTGATGAAAACTATTAATAATATTTCAGAGATTAATTACAGTTGCATATCTAAGGCTATTTCCAAAACAGTTGGAATCAATTGGACTAATATTTTTCTGCTATTTATTTATTTACTTACTTACTTACTTACTTACTTACTTACTTACTTACTTACTTACTTACTTACCTACCTACCTACCTACCTACCTACCTACCTACTTACTTACTTACTGTTCTGCCTGGCTCTATGGTAAGAGTCTCCCAAAAATTCCAGGGTACAAATTTCAGACACACATGCTTGAAAGTTCAAAAACAATGTTCTTTGTCACAAAAATTCAAAAGAAACAAAGCACCCTTTTTATATTGCAAAGAGCACTCGTCCCAAAACAACTTGGTAGTCTGTACAATCCCCTTAATCAGTCTTTAAGTACTTAGCTAGCAGCTGTGAAGGAACGTCACAGCCCTCCTTCTTCCACGAAATGAAACACACACACACTTTGCTCTGCTTTGGTTTCAAAGTTGTGAAAAATCAACAAACAAAGTCCGGAAACAGCAAGGCACAGTCCTGAGGAACAACGATCAGATAATCTTCCACAACGGTCAGACCAACACGCTGCTATTTATATCAGCAGCTCTAATTACTGGAGCCCCACCCAAACACAGGTAGCCTCTCTTATCTCCTGTAATATTTCCTCAATTGGTCTCTTCAATGCATAATTCTGCGCATGCGTGGGTCTAATACTTCCTCCTCTGAATCAACCGAAGATAATGGAGATTGGCTTCCTGGGCTGTGTGCCAAGCCCCCCTCTTCCAACTCACCCCCACCTTCTTCTTTGTCCGAGAAAACTGCACTACCTGCCTCTGTTGGCAATAAAACAGGCCTATGACATGTTGATGTTTCCCCTGCATCCACCTCCACATTCCTTGGGGCAGGAGCTGGGCCAGAGCCAACCACAACACTTACTTACTTACTTACTTACTTACTTACTTACTTATTTTTTTTATTTACTTTCTTATTTACTTATGAAGCAATTGTCATGACTTGTAGCATTGGCAAAATGGTAAATCAACACTAATGGAGGACATGAGCTAAGAAAACAGAAAGTCAAAACAGATTATTATTCTTTGAGTTGGATCCTGAGAATAATATTGAGGCTGATTGGAAAGAAAGTTGGTTTATTGATGACTGAGAAGAACCATCAACAGCATGTGATTCTGGGACAGCTGACAAAATGGAGTTTAGAATGGGTGGGTTTTATACCTTCTGGATTCCTATAGGGCAGGGGTCTGCAACTTTAAACACTCAGAGAGTCACTTGGGCCCGTTGCCCACAGAAAGCAAAACATCGGGAGCCACAAAACCAGGGTGGGCGTGGCCAGCTCAATGTCACTCACTCCCGCCCAGTCACATGATCCCCCCCAGACATGCCTACCCAAGTTTTGTGGCTCCCCGTTTTCTATGGGAAATAGGTGTCTCTCTCTGTGTGTGATTCTCTCCCTCCCTCTTATCTCTTTTTCTCTCATCTCCCTCTTTTTCTCTTTTTCTCATCTTTCTTTTTTTCTCTCTATCTTCCTATTACCCTCTATCTCCCTCTCATCGTTCTCTCATTTCTTCATCGCTCTCCGTCTCTGTCTCTTTTTCTCTCTTTCTCCCATCTCTCTCTTTTTTCCTCTCTCATCTCCCCCTCTCTCTGTATCCCTCTCACCCTCTCTCCTTCATCTCTTTCTCTTTTTATTTCCCCCCCTCCTTATATGTGTGTTTGGGTGTGTGTATGTGTGTTTCTCATGCTCCCTGTCTCTGTGTCTCTTCTCACTCTCTCAGAACGCCTTGCATGCTCTCTTTGAGCTTGGGGCTCTTTGCTATCCATTTTTCTTTCTTCCTTTTGAAAATCCAGGCTACCTGAGGAATGAGCAAACCAGGGAGCTGCAGCAGAGGGCCCCAAAAGCTGCATGCGGCTCTGGAATCACAGGTTGCCAACTCCCACCATAGGGTCATGTAGGGGGCATGGCTAATTCTATAGGCAAAAGGAGAAATGCAAATCCTAGGTGTTTGTGTGTGCTAATTTTGTCAAACTTTGGCTTGGTTGTGTTGCTTATTGTGTTGCTTATCTGAGGTTTCTGCCTGACCCCATCTTTCCCATTACCAAATGAATGGATTACCAAATCTGCATTTCTATAAACTGGCCTCCTGAGTTTCTACTTAGAACAGGGAAACCTTCTGGCTGTTTTCTGCCTCCCTTGGGGGGTTTCCTCCCCATTTCTCTATTCTACCTTTTTATTATTCCCCAAAATATTTCATTCTTCTGGAGGGGAGGGCTTCTCACAAGAGGAGAATCCAACTATAAATTCTACAACTGAACAGCTCATGGTTAGCAAATTAGCAACTTAGTAAAAGAGAGGGAATCATCATATTAAAACATATACCAGGTTTCTCTTATATTCTGAAATGCAGTCATTAAAAAAGGAAGTGGACTTTCTGAAGAAAATAGTAAGGTTGGAAGACATTGTACCTGAAATAAAGGTAACATAAAATATAAAGCCCTTCATGGCACCGGACCAGAATATCTCCGGGACCGCCTTCTGCCGCACGAATCCCAGCGACCAGTTAGGTCCCACAGAGTTGGCCTTCTCCGAGTCCCGTCAATTAAACAATGTCGTTTGGCGGGACCCAGGGGAAGAGCCTTCTCTGTGGCGGCCCCGACCCATTGGAACCAACTCCCCCCGGATATCAGAGTTGCCTCCACCCTCCTAGCCTTTCGCAAGCTCCTTAAAACCCACCTCTATCGTCAGGCATGGGGGAATTGATACTTTCTCTCCCCCTAGGCTTATAAAATTTATGCATGGTATGCTAGTATGTATGATTGGTTTTGAAATTGGGGTTTTAAATTAACTTAAATATTAGATTTGTTTCCATTGTATTATTATTGCTGTGAGCCGCCCCGAGTCTGCGGAGAGGGGCGGCATACAAATCTGATTAATAAATAATAAATAAAATAAACATTTTCTACAAATCAAGTTCACCTTCTGGTGGCTTCAGATATATGTTCATGTAAAGTTTTGGCGGTAATATGGAATAGACAGGCTGTTGTTTTCTTTTACGATATTTTAGGATATTTTATCAGTCTCTTTCTGTAGCCCAGTGGTTCTCAACCTGGGGGTCAGGATCCCTTTGGGGAGTTGAATGACCTTTTCACAGGGGTCACCTAAGACCATGGGAAAAGGCAAATTTCCTATGGTGTTAGGAACTAAAGCTTCTATTCTGGCACCTTGGAACATATTTTTGCAATCCGACCAATCAGGCGTTTACAGTGGGGGAGTCCCTCTGACCTTCCTGCCAATCATCTTAAAGCTCTGTTGGGAGAATTGGCACTAGACTTATGGTTGGGGGTCATCACAACATGAGGAACTATATTAAGGGTCACAGCATTAGAAAGGTTGAGAACTACTGGTCAAGTCCAAAGTTTTTCAACCTTTGATGCATGAAGATGTGTGGACTCCACTTTCCAGAATTTCCTTGCCAGCAAGAAGTTAATACATCTTCAAGTCGTCAAGGTTGAGAAACATGGGATTATTTATTTATTTACTTACTTACTTATTTACTTACTTATTTACTATTTATTTGTTTGTTTGTTTATTTGTTTGTTTATTATATTTGTATGCCGCCCCTCTCCGCAGACTCGGGGTGGCTAACAACAGATAAAAGACAACGTAAACAAATCTAATATTAAAAAATCTAAAAACCCCAATTTAAGAGATCAGTCATACATATAGTCATACCATACATAAATTTTATAAGCCTAGGGGAAGGGAATATTTCAATTCCCCCATGCCTGACGACAGAGGTGGGTTTTTAAGAGCTTACGCAAGGCAAGGAGGGTGGGGGCAACTCTGATATATGGGGGGAGTTGGTTCCATAGGTTCGGGGCCGCCACAGAGAAGGCTCTTCCCCTGGGTCCCGCCAAACGACATTGTTTAGTTGACGGGACCCGGAGAAGGCCAACTCTGTGGGACCTAACTGGTCACTGGGATTCGTGCGGCAGAAGGCAGACCCTGAGATATTCTGGTCCGATTAGCCTATAACCTTAGTATTTCCTGGTGGTCTCCAATTCAACTGCTAACCTTTGCCAGGCCTGCTCAGTTTCCATGCCCAGACAAGGTTGGCTAGATGCTGCTGCCACCTGTTGATACCTCGTCTAAGATGTCCATTTTCCCATGTAAGTTTTTTGACTGTACAAATATAAATTGATCTCTGCGTTTCCAGATGTTAGTTTAGAATCATGTCAACATAATTGGAAAACCCCCTACTTTTCAGGCTTCATTGGAGTTTACTTGCAATCACGTAGCCTCCGGCTGCTTGAGTTGGAAGACAGCAATAAATGAATGTCATGTTAGCAAAACCAGTAACACTCACCTTGGTTCAGATGGGCTTATGAAATCTGGATCTTTTTTACTGAAACACAAATGTGCTAAAGAGTGTTTAGATCTTATGCATAAAAGATAGTAACAAATCATTTGTAAAAATATCATTTTTTTAATAAAAAAGGACATCTTCAGGCGAAATGTTTTTACTGCAAGACTAGTTCTTTTAACCCTTAAATTGCCGATCAATTTCCGGTCACAATTCAAAGTGTTGGTTATGACCTTTAAAGCCCTACATGGCATTGGACCAGAGTACCTCCGGAACCGCCTGCTACCGCACGAATCCCAGCGACCGATAAGGTGCCACCGAGTTGGCCTTCTCCGGGTCCCGTTGACTAAACAATGTCATCTGGCGGGCCCCAGGGGAAGAGCCTTCTCTGTGGCGGCCCCGACCCTCTGGAATCAACTCCCCCCGGAGATTAGAACTGCTCCCGCCCTCCTTGTCTTTCATAAACTACTCAAGACCCACCTATACCGCCAGGCATGAGGGATTTGAGACATCTTTCCCCCAGGCTCCTTATAATTTATGTTTGGTATGTATGTGTTGTCTGGTTTTAATATGATAGGGTTTTAGTTATTTATCTTAATATTAGATTTGTGCCACTATAATATTGTTTTTATCATTGTTGTGAGCCGCCCTGAGTCTTCGGAGAGGGGCAGCATACAAATCTAAATTATTATTATTATTATTATTATTATTATTATTATTATTATTATTATTATTATTAACAGGGTATAAACATAGAAGAACCGAAGCTAAATAACAATATCTTCAATAACAATATTTGAGTAGTAGATTTCTTAGGCACTTTATTTTTTTAGGATTCAGAGTACAGTATGTCTTCGGAGAGGGGCGGCATACAAATCTAATAAATAATGATGATGATGATGATGATGATGATAATGTGAATAATAGGTGTTATAATATTCAGTTGACTTATGAATATATAAGATATATGTATACAGTTCATGTCGACAAGACTTCTAGGAATCAATCCTTTTCTAGTCTGGAAGATGAAATTTGCACTGGAGAAATATTGACAAAATTGAATGGGTCCAAAGACGGGCTACAAGAATGGTGGAAGGTCTTAAGCATAAAACGTATCAGGAAAGACTTAATGAACTCAATCTGCATAGTCTGGAGGACAGAAGGAAAAGGGGGGACATGATTGAAACATTTAAATATGTTAAAGGGATAAATAAGGTTCAGGAGGGAAGTGTTTTTAATAGGAAAGTGAACACAAGAACAAGGGGGCATAATCTGAAGTTAGTTGGGGGAAAGATCAAAGGCAACATGAGAAAATATTATTTTACTGAAAGAGTAGTAGATCCTTGGAACAAACTTCCAGCAGACATGGTTGGTAAATCCACAGTAACTGAATTTAAACATGCCTGGGATAAACATATATCCATTGTAAGATAAAATACAAGAAATAGTATAAGGGCAGACTAGATGGACCATGAGGTCTTTTTCTGCCGTCAATCTCCTATGTTTCTATGTTTCTAAATACAGTAGGGGTTTCTGCCGTATTTTCTACAGTTTATTGTACTTTTAACAACTGCATTCATAGCAGAGATTTGAATAGACATTTTGTTATTGTTGCCCAGGAAACAGGAAAGAAAAGGCTTCACCTGTTGGATTTCTGCTTGTTGATCTGCTGCCAAAAGGCCTGGCATATCTGAGTGGGTGGGAGGAAAAAGAGCAACTTCATTTGGATTAAAAAAAAAACCTTATATGCATCACAGACTTTAACTGCCCAACAATGTTTTAAATAGGATTGAATTTGTTTCTTTTTTTTTTAATTAGTGGCTATGTTCTGTATTCACAGTCTGTTCTGGAATATGCTGAACTGTTCAATTCTAAGTTATGTCGCTGTGTTCCAGGACTGACAACCTACAATGCACAGTAAACTTTTAGATTTCATCTCTCCGGAAGGCCGTGATAACATTTAATTTTAAATGTAACAGAAGAACATTATCCTCTGTAGCTTTAAGATGAAGCTCCCATCTGTGCAAGGGTGCTGCAAAACGACAGCAATGGTGATTTTTACTTTGAGAATCATCTGCTCTCTTTTTCCTCCTTGGAATGTGCACAAATGTGGCTTTTTGTTGCTCATTTGCCAATTTCCTCTATTTGTCCTTATCCGTCACTTCCTCTCTTGTTTCTTCCTGATTTCCTAGCAGCTTATCATTTTCAGTTTTTCTGCTGTCCAGGATCTAAGTTTTGCACAGTCTCAACAGGATCTGCCTTTCTTTTTCCTAGTTGTTTCTTCCTTTATGTCTTTTCATTTTTAAAATGTTTTACCTTATTTTATACTTGGGAAGAGTCTAAATCAGGGGTCCCCAACCACCGGGCCGCGGACCAGTACCGGGCCGCGGGGCATGTTGCACCGGTCCATGGAGTCAGCAGCTGCCAGTCCTCCTGCCACCGCCCCCTCCCTCCAGTGCGTCATCTCCCGCTGGGAAAGAGGCCTCGGGAGGCAGGTTCTGCCGGCCACAGGGCGATAGACAGGACAGAGGGGCGGGAAGGACCGGGAGGCTCAAGCCTCTTTTGGCTTCTGCCGTAGCACGCCTTTGCGTTTTTGGCTGGGAGGGGAGGCAGGAGGGCCGGCCTGACCCCCTCCCTCCAGCGCTTCACCTGCCGCCGGGCAAGAGGGTTTGGGAGGCAGGTTCTGCCGGCCACAGGGCGATGGCGGGAAAGAGGGGCGGGAAGGACCAGCACCCCCATGCTTAATCCCGCCCCCAACCACACCCCTTTCCGCCCCCACCGGGCCATAGAAAAATTGCCTTGCTGAAACTGGTCCCTGGTGGAAAAAACGTTGGGGACCACTGGTCTAAATGATGTGGTGTGGGAAGAAGGGAGGATAAATCAGTGGAAAGAAACCAGAAAACATGCTCCTTAGTGTTGAACAATATCTCAATTTCTGCTTGATAGGTCTTTCTCTCTCTCTCCCTGTCTCTCCCTGTCTCTTTTTTCTCTCTCATACAAATACAGTGATACCTTGTCTTACGAACTTAATTGGTTCCGGGTTGAGGTTTTTAAGGTGAAAAGTTTGTAAGACGAAACAATGTTTCCCATAGGAATCAATGGAAAAGCGATTAATGCGTGCAAGCCCAAAATTCACCCCTTTTGCCAGCCGAAGCGCCTGTTTTTGTGATGCTGAGATTTTGCTGAGGCTCTCCTCGCTGGGAAACCCCACCTCCAGACTTCGGTTGCCAGTGAAGCGCCCATTTTTGTGCTGGTGGGATTCCCCTGCAGCATTGCAAAAATACGGTGGGGTTTCCCATGGAGGGGAGCCTCAAGGGAATCCCAGCAGCGCAAAAACGGGTGCTTCGCTGGCAACAGAAGTCTGGAGGCAGTGGCGACGACTTGGGTTTGTAAGGTGAAAATAGTTTGGAAGAATAGGCAAAAAAATCTCAAACCCTGGATTTGTATCTCAAAAAGTTTGTATGACGAGGGGTTTGTAAGTCGAAGTATCTGTATATGAAAATAAAATTAGAAAATAATAAAAAGCTCAACAAATAACAGGATTAGAGGGTAAAGGACGTGAGTTTGTCAGAGTTCCAAAGGCAAAATGTTCTTTCACAATGTGAATCCATTAGCATAAGTGCACCAGTATAATAATAATAATAATAATTATTATTATTATTATTATTATTATTATTATTATTATTATTATTTATTGGATTTGTATGCCACCCTTCTCCGTAGATTCGGGGTGGCTAACAACAATGATAAAAACACCATGTGACAATCCAATCATAAAACAACTAAAAACCCTTATTATAAAACCCAACGAAGTAGTCGCCGACAGGCAGGACGTTGCAGCATATGATCTTGTGGGCAATACTAAGATCACTTTTTTTTTCATTTTGCATCTTTTTTATTTTGTCAAGTATGTATTGGTAATATACAAAGATATAACAATGTTTATATAATGATACTAGTAAGAGAGAAACATTAGGACAGGGGACGGAAAGCATACTGAATTGCCCCTACCCTCCCTGTCTTTCGTAAACTACTCAAGACTCATTTATACCGCCACGCATGGGGGAGTTGAGATATTCCTTCCCCCTAGGCCATTACATGTTATGCATGGTATGTCTGTGTGTATGTTGGGTTTTATAATAAGGGTTTTTAGTTGTTTTATGATTGGATTGTCACATGCTGTTTTTATCATTGTTGTTAGCCACCCCGAATCTACGGAGAAGGGTGGCATACAAATCCAATAAATAATAATAATAATAATAATTATTATTATTATTATTATTATACTGGTGCACTTATGCTAATGGATTCCCTCCCCGCTGTTTTGTTCATTTGGGACAATGGCTGAGAAGACAGGATGATGTGGAGGAATTTAAAATGCCAAGGTTATATTTTAAGTGATTGGTTTGATCTTGTATCAGTAGATTGGAGCACGGTCCATGAAATGGTTTTTCTTTGTGTCTTTTGCTGCTTCTGTGCAGTTTGTCTTTGGATCTGTACTAGGTGTGTACGGATTTCAATTATTTTCCAAATAATTTTGGATTTTTTTTTTAAAATACCTTTTGAATTATCTCCACGAGATGGAATAAACATCTTCTTGCTTACGGTCCTGATGCAAAGATTCTACCAGCTACAGTTGTAATATCTAACCCCATTGGATGTTCAAGCTTTACTCTCTGCATTATTTATTTATTTATTTTATTTATTTATTTATTTTGTCCAATACACAATGAGGGTTTTAGTGGGTATATATCTATATACACATAATAAAATACATGATGAAGGTTATAGAGGAGATACTCATAGTAAAATATATCTAAGAGATAATAGAAAAGAAGATATAGTAATAGAACATATCAATGAAAGAATAGAAGAAGAGATATAGGAATAGAAGAAAGGTATAGGAGATATAGGAGAGCAATAGCACAGGGGACAGAAGGCACCCTAGTGCACTTGTACTCGCCCCTTACTGACCTCTTAGGAATCTGGATAGGTCAACCGTAGATAATCTAAGGGTAAAGTGTTGGGGGTTTGGCAATGACACTATGGAGTCCAGTAATGAGTTCCACGCTTTGACAACTCGGTTACTGAAGTCATATTTTTTACAGTCAAGTTTGGAGCGCTTAATATTAAGTTTAAATCTGTTGTGTGCTCTTGTGTTGTTGTAGTTGAAGCCGAAGTAGTCGCCGACAGGCAGGACGTTGCAGCATATGATCTTGTGGGCAATACTTAGATCTTGTTTAAGGCGTCTTAGTTCTAAACTTTCTAGGCCCAGGATTGAAAGTCTGGTCTCATAGGGTATTCATTAACTTCTTTGGGACATGCCAAATGTTTGGCTAGTGATGCTTGCTCTGTGTAAGCAGGAATGCAGAAGCTTTTGATGTATCTGCTAAGAAACTATAAATATTGGTTGCTGTTGTGGTTTCCTCTGTTCCCTCTTCCCTCCTCTCCTAGTCAGCCTCTCCACACTTCACAAGATAAAAACAAATGATTGTCGCTGGAATTCATGGCTGCAACACGTTTACGCTCCACAAGCTGCAACACTGACCAAAACTTGTTCTAGCCAGTTTCCTAATTCAATGCTTGCCTTACGAGAGATGTGTTCCTTTGGTTTTTCAGGACTAAGAGTGGAAGAGAAGAGAAATTGGATAGTTACAGATTTCAGCTTCACTTACAGCTCTTAGCAGGAAAAAAAAAGATTATATAATTTTCATTCAATGTCTGCTTTTCCCGTGCCAGTGTTTTGCCCTTGTGATTATCCCCAAGAAATCTGATTTAAGACCTACCATTTAATATAGACAACTCTGTTCAATTTCACAACGGTTCTTTCAAGGTAACAAATTTCTGCACTAAACACAGAATTGCCTGGGGCAGACTTGTTCTTCTTGTGCTAACAGGATATGTGACCTCAATCTTTAAATACATGTGATTGTTTACAGGGTTGTGCATACTGGAATTTGACTCAATGGTTAAGAGAACCAGATCCTCCTTAACTAGGCTTGGTTTGTCTTTTTCTGCAATAACGTCAAAACAATCTATCTAAAAACTGTTAGGTTTGTTGGCCTGTGACAACTGCTGCAATATCTTTGCAGATAGCCCATGAATTACAATTGAGACCAGAATTTTGGTCCCTAAGCCAGTGTTTTCCAACCTTGGCAACTTGGAGATATCAACTCCCAGAATTCCCCAGCCAGATTTTTAAAAATATTTTTTATTAAATTGGCAAAGACAGACAAAACATACATTACTGTTGTGATTCAGCCTGAGGCTGCTCAGGGACCAGCTGTGTCTCTGCTGGCTCCATGCCCGGAGGAGGATGACAGCGCAGAGGAGGGGGCTGAACAGTCGGATGGGGGAGAGGAGAGTCAGGAATGGGATGAAGGAGAACAGCAGGAGAGCCCCGGGGGGGGGGGGGGGCCTCTCCCCAGCCAGTAGCTTGGAGTCATTAGGTGATGACGCACAAGCTGTCATTGACATGAGACAGAGACGTTCAGAGCAACGAAAGGAGCAGTTAAAGAAATATTTTCACCATTGAATTAGAAACAGCTGGGTTTGGGTGTGGTCCTCATCAGCAGGGTTTAAAAGGCAGGCAAGGCCTTGAAGCCATGTGGAGTGTTATCAATTGGAGTTGCGGTGACCTGTTTTGATTCTCAGCGT